>NC_026152.1:6174711-6193725 GCF_000512975.1 Sesamum indicum
GGTGGGGGTGGGGGGGGGGGAATGGGGTATAATTGTTATTTTTTAATTTTTTTTTTATAAATTATAATTATATGTATTATAAATATATGTTAAAAATTATAATTAAAATAATTATATATTAATAAGCCTAGTTGACCAGTTTGACTAGAAGGGTATTTTAGTCATTGTTTCTAAAAAAATATATTCAAATTGACCAGGGGGCGGTGTGATTATTTATTGATAACCTAGGGGTGATTTTTTATATTAAAAATTTCATAAGGGGGTTTTTGATATTTTGTTATATCACAGGGGGGCAAAATGGATTTAACCCGTTAATCAAATGACAATGGGATCCACAAAGAGAGCAGGAATTTCTCCTGCTAAATAGTTTTGAGGATTTGTAAACGAATCTCGCCCATTCCTGTAAATGACCTCGCCTGCACGTGCATAATTAAGAAGTTGCTCCATCATGTCCTTAGATACTATGGAAATTTCAGTTGACCACTCTGTATTGAAATCCTTCCATGCATTCTCAAAAAGTTCGTTGAACTTGTCCACAGTTTCTTCTTTTGATACACCATATTGCTTCACATAGCAATCCACCGCTGTCGGTATATTTCCACCCCTGCTCTCGCGCTTTTACAAAAAAAAAAAAAAAAAAAAAATTGAATATATCATGGGCAATATAGTCATTGGTAACATAAAAATGAAATAGCACTACACCCAAAGTTATCAAGTTATTACTTGTAATCAATATTTTTATTGTCATTCTGTATGCGTATAATCTTTTATACGCAATTCTTGTGATACAAACCAAAAGTTCTTGTCTGTCATTATTATTTTCAGTGCATAAAATGGATTTAGAGCTTCTTACTTCATCACTGCCGATATCATCCGCATGTCGACAAATCCTGGTGGATGCTATAAGAGCTTTGTTAGGTTCACTCATCAACCAATCAATTGATTCTTTGGAGACAGATTTTAATCCTGGGATACCCACAGTGAGGAAGACATAGATGCAACTCGTGACAATAGTATTAACAAGGTACTCTTCGTATGCAGGCATTTGTCCTCCCAAGAACCATTGCGTATGTCTGTTGTAAGCCTTAGCAATTTGTTTCACCTACATATGGACAACATGTTTAATTACATCGAAATGTAATAAAAAAACAATTAAGAAAGAGCGGAAGAGAGAGGTAAATATACACTCAATAAGATAAATTAGGATGGATCGGTAAGAGTTTGTCCTTACTGCTTCTTTAGCGTAAGGCACTGCAAATAATTTTCCTTGTTTGGCTGCTTCAACTTCGTAGTCCTCGTATAGATTTAGAATAAACTTATAAATAATTTTCATGTAATCTGGAAGTCGATCAAGTTCATTGATATCCCACCTGCAAGAATCAAATCAATTTTTACTCAAATTCATCTTTAATCACAAGATGAAATTGTTATTATTAATATTATTTTTTAAATCAAGGACAAGTAAATAATTCTAATAATTATATTAAATAAGTATATATCTTATACTTTTCCAAGATCTCAGTGAAAAGGTCAGCTTCTTCAACTGTAGCATAATTATCATATGTATCATCCACTATTGTAAGCATCAGCACGCTTTTAGTAATTTCAATTCGCGCATAAGAATGTTGAGGCTGAAAATTGAGAGCCATGCCCCAAAAATAGCCCTCCACCAATCTGTCTCTCACATAAGGTAGTTTTGATACCAAATCTAGCTCGTTCCACCACCTTTAAAATGTAAAAAGAACTAACAAGTCAATGTGTAGTTATTACACATTCAGTAATACACAGATGTAATAATAAGTGTATTGCGTACCTGGAAAGATCATGGAGTTCTTTCTTATATATATTTTGCAAATAATTGAAATCCAGCTTGGCTAGTTTTAAAAGTATTTCATTCTTCGATTCGTTCCTCTCATAAAAGGAAATGTAATGGCGGGCTTCCAATCTTGGAACGCCCTTGCAACGCCTCTATAAATCGGTTGCTCTAGAGCTCTCTTCACTTGGCATTGAAGTAGAGGCTCTAATTCTTGCACCATACGATTTAGGTGATGGGTTGTAAAGGCCACTGCATCTTCTAATATGCCTTCGCCATGAATCCTCACGTTGGACGCTTCGTACAAGCTTAGCAGGCCCTTAGCATCACTAGTGAGGGTTTCTTCAAACTTGCCGTCGTCATCCTTAAACTTGTTGAAAACATCTGGTTGATGATCAATTACGTCACATGAAAATCGTATAAGTTGTTTTTATTTCTCGTAAGATTAGTATGACCTAAATGAACAAAAGCTTGCTAAAAAAAGCCCTTCTCATGATGTGTCACTTCATAACTGCATTTCAAAATTTGAAGTACTTAGCCCCTTTAAAGTTTGTTCAGAGCATGGTATTATAATGTGTTAACCCCTAATTTTAATTTCAAATCGATGCATAACATCATTATATATATGTGTATAATGGTAAGGCGAGTAAAAAAAGATTTATTCGATGTAAATAGTCACATATATATTGCAAATGAAGTGAGAAAACGAACGTACTGCAAGAGACAGAATAGCGATGTTGCCTGAGCAGACGAAATTGAAGCGCAGTAGCGAACAAGTCATAGTTGTCCTGGTCCTTATCTTGAGACTGGAAAAACAAGATTTCTCGGAGCTGATCTTCAATCTCTTGCTCAAAATGATATCCCACTCCCAAACGCTCAAGAGTGTCAATTAATATTAGTTTCTCAATTGTTGTACTTCCTTTCGTCATCAGCATGCTTCTTGCTTGTTGCTTCAGTTCTTGAATTGCTTCAGCATACTCTTTTTGTACCTACAAAAATGCCAATCATCGTTTGCCAACACATGGGATGCGTAAAGTTTCATAAAATCGACATGTTAAATGCATGGATCGATTGCATTTAATTTTACCCTGTAAAAAGAATTAACAGACAAAAGTAACAAATAGAAGAGCTACACAAACCTTCTCGTCCAAAGAAAACGAAGTGAAGGCATCACCCCACATGCTCGGGGTGTAACTCGTAATGGGTGGGCGGACATCCTTGGGGAGATTGGGAAGGCTATCATCAAAAGCGGTCGCAGCGGGAGCCATTTTGATTTGCAGCTAATAATCAAAGCCTATCTCTCAATCTCTAATGTTGTAATCTCTGTCTGTATATTTGTTGATATGTATCAATCACTAATTCACTTATTTATAGGCATCATGTGATCAAGTTTACAGGTCCCATGTAGACTTCCTCAATCACTATCAGTCCACCATACGCAGACACACAGGTTGTGTGTATGTGCGTGTGTTTGTGTTTATTTGACAAAGAAACGTCCATTTGGATTTCATATATAATACGACTTTCACTGTATTTTGCCCTTTGTTTTCTTCCGTGTAGTTTTCTATTAATGTTGTTTTTGACTAGGCACGAAATCTTTTTTTTATTATTATTATTATTTTTTATTATTTTGTCCCTCTCTCAGTGAGTGAATTTAAATTAATTATATAACAGAGAATTGTTGTATTTATAACGGACAGTGAGATTTATTTAATTTTACTTCCTATTCGATATTTGAATTTAAATTCTAAGGGTGCATTTGTGGAAAAGCGGACATGAATAAGTTAAGTTAAAAAAATATCACTAATAAAAATACTATTCAAAACAAATAAAAAATTTGATATATTTGATATATCTTATTCTATTTTCCACAGACTAAGTCTCAAATAAAAAACTCAACATCATATAATATTATTTAAAATAATGACCATTCTAAAGTAAAATTAGTAATTTTGTTGTTTACCTTATTCAGATTTTAGTTGCATTCATTCATTTTGTAATTTTATTATTTTAAGCTTTTTTTTTTGTTTACATTTGATTATACTATTTTGAATGTAGATTCGATAAATCATACTAAGAAGTTTTGTCTATCTATAATTATAATTCAGTAATTTTATTGTTAAATTTAGAGAGTATGTTTTGTTTCTTGGAATAACTATCATTCGTAAATTAATTTGATAAGTTCTCAATTTTTTCCATCCTTTAATTATTTACATCTAACCAATTTAGGATAAAGAAAAGCAAGAATATGAAAACGAACATGAAAATAAAATTTATGCACGAATCACGATAGGCAATCCAGTAAAATCACTATATATAATAAATTTTTTTCGTTATATATTTTGAATTGTTGACATAAGAATAAATAATACAATATACAAATTTTGTCTTACCTCTCACTTCGGAATCCATTATGTGTTGAAAGATAAAACATCATTATCTTATGTTCATAATATAAATAAATGAATAATAGTAGAGAATGCAATTGTCAACAAACACTATTTGGTAGTTGTAATTTACAATAAATTGATGTGATTTTTCTTCACATCAATTTATTGTGAGGGTTGACCAAAAACATTATTGCGAAATTATAAAATAATGAAAATACCTCTTGCCATTTCCTTTTCGTTTTTCAGCACAATTTTTCTTGTTGTTTGGCTTCATTTAAGGTACAACAATTTTCTTCACATGATGGGCTAAAATTAAAAGGTATTTTTTTGGTTTGGTCTTGATTCTGCCATTTTTAGTGTAAATTCGATAAATAATGGTAAGAAGTTTTGTTTATCTATTATTATAATTTAGTAATTTTATTTGATAACAATGCAGGAGACAAAAAAGTAAGAATATAAAAACGAACATGAATAGAAAATTCTTGTAATAATTACGATAGGGGATCGAGTAAAATCACTATATATAATAATTTTTTTCTTTGTATATTTTTTATTGTACACAAAAAAATAAATTATATAATATAAAAAACTATTGTTAAATCTCAATTCGAAATTTCGTGTGCGTTCAAATATAAACCTATTATTTTATGTTGATAATAAAAATAAATTATACAATAATAGTAATTATAATTTACAATAAATTTATGTGATCTTTATTCACACCAATTTATTGTCAAGAATAATGATATATATGGATTGTTACATGGAGATGGTATTTATAGAAAGTGAAGCTTGCATGGTTGCATGTTAAATACACAAATTGATAGGAACTTGCTATTAAAAACACAATAAAACACATCATGACAAAGTATAATGAAATTCTTGGCACTTTGAAGTGGCTGCAGCTTTCTTGAAAATGGATCAATTGCTTCCACTAGCAACAAAAATCGTGATTTGATGGAGCACAACCACAATTACAATCGTAATAACTCCCCACCACCATTTTCACATCAAATAAATATATATCATCATTCTTGACAATAAGTTAATAAAGATCACATCAATTTATTGTAAATTAACTACTATTATTGTATAATTTATTTTTATTATCATCATAAAATAATAGATTTATGTTTGAACACACACGATATTCCGAACTAAGATTTAACAACAGTTTTCTATATTGTATAATTTATTTTTTTGTGTACGATAAAAAATATACAAAAAAAAAATTATTATATAGTGATTTTACTGGATTCGCTATCGTAAATCTTACCAGAATTTTCTGTTCATATTCGTGTTCATATCCTTGCTTTTCTTTCTCCTGAATTATTATCGATACTGAATTATAATAATAGATAGACAAAACTTCTTACAATGATTTATCGAATTTACATTAAAAATAGAAGAATCAAGACTAACCCTAAAAAATATCTTTTAATTTTAGCCCATCATGTGAAGAAAATTATTGTACCTTTAATGAAGCCAAAAAACAAGAAAAATTGTGCTGAAGAATGAAAAGGAAATGGCAAGAGGCCTTTTCATTATTTTATAATTTCTCATAATGTTTTTGGTCAACCCTCACAATAAATTGATGTGAAGAAAAATCACATCAATTTATTGTAAATTACAACTACCAAATAGTGTTAATTGACGATTGCATTATCTACTATTATTCATTTATTTATATTATGAACATAAAATAATGATGTTTTATCTTTCAACACATATTAAATTCCGAATTGAGAGGGAAGACAAGTTTTGTATATCGTATTATTTATTCTTATGTGTACAATTAAAAATATATAACGAAAAATATTTATTATATATAGTGATTTTACCGATCGTGATTCTTACAAGAATTTCATTTTCATGTTCGTTTTCATATTTTTGCTTTTCTTTATCCTGAGTTGTTTAGATGCAAATAATTAAAGGATGGAAAAAATTGAGAACTTATCAAATTAATTTACGAAGGATAGTTATTTCAAGAAACATGACATACTCTCTAAATTTAAAATTAAGATTATTGAATTATAATTATCGATAGACAAAACTTTTTAGTATGATTTATCGAATTTACATTCAAAATAGCATAATTAAATTTAAACAAAAAAATAACTTAAAATTATAAAATTACACAACGAATGAATGCAACTAAATTCTGAACAAGGTAAACAACAAAATTATTGATTATAGTTTAGAATGGTCATTATTTTAAATAATATAATATAATGTTGAGTTTTTTATTTGAGACTTGGTCTGTGGAAAGTAGAATAAGATATATCAAATATATCAAATTTTTTATTTGTTTTGAATAGTATTTTTATTAGTGATTTTCTTTTCTTTTAACTAACTTATTCATGTCCGCTTTTCCACAAATGCACCCTTAGAATTTAAATTCAAATATCGAATAGGAAATAAAATTGAATGAATCTCACTGTCTGTTATAAATACAATAATTCTCTGTTATGTAATTAATTTAAATTCACCAACTAAGAGAGGATGAAATAATAATAATAAAAAAAAAACTTCGTGCCTAGTCAAAAACAACATTAAAAGAAAACTACACTGAATAAAACAAAAGAAAATAGAGTGAAAATCGTATTATATATTAAATCCAAATGGGTGTTTCTTAGTCAAATAAATACAAACACACACACATACACATAACTTGTGTGTCTGCATGTGGTGGACTGATAGTGATGGAGGAAGTCTGTATGGTATTTGTATGAGATTTGGCAATGCACATGTCTACATTGAGACCATCATGCTGTGCGAATTTGTATGGAATTTGTCAATGCACGTGTCTACATTTAGCCCATCACGCCAACAAAATTGTTGTACCTTAAATGAACCAAAGAAACAAAAAAAATTGTGCTGAAAAGGAAAAGGAATTGGCAAGAGGCATTTTGATTATTTTATAATTTCTCATATTCAATCATTTTGCTCAACCTTCATAATTAATTTTTATCACATTAAAAATACATATGCCTATATTCTTTATTTTCATACCTATACACCTATATTTGAAAATAACTAATCCAAACATATTCTCAGTTCTCGCACAGAAATCAATAAAGCATTTTTACACAAATAAAATTGTTAGAAACTAAAAATGAAAATGAAAAAACAACCAAACGTGCTCTAAATTTCTACATATAGATCTTGTTCAAATAACCTTTAAACCTCTAACATTAGAAGGTTTACCAGAGAGCTTTTTAGCTGCCCTAAGAGATGCCAGAAATTTAGACTGGAAGAAATCTCTTATAGGAGTTATACACTCTTATCTGGCTTATGGACCAATACTTTTTAATGTTTACCCAAATGTACAGTTATCAATATATATCTGATGTGAATATACTCGATGCATTAACACTAAGATTAAAACCCAAGGATATAATTATACACCTGGGTCAGAATTAATATGCATATGTTATAGAATATACTATATACTTCTTCAAACACTTAATCCTAATTGTAGAACTCAAGATAATAAATCTCTTGAACAAACAATATTTTTTGAAACGAACTTACAAAATTCAAGGATTAGTACTAGAAGACAAATAAAAATGGAGTTAAGTAGAGTTTTCAAAACATTGGGTAATTGAAAAGTAATACTGAGAGTATGTATACAAATATTTTACAAAATCCAGAAGAAAATGTCATAATAGATTTTGTCAATCAATCAAAATATTTACGAAGCAATTCTTCAAGATATTTTAATATGTCTTATATATCACCAGTAGAGGTAATAACCCCATCTAGAGCATCCACATCCCAAATTTGAGAAGAAAGTAATTTAAATGACTCAAATTATGATAAAGTCGAAAAAATAAGGATACAACCAAATAATATTGTTAGAGGTATTTTTAAGAATCCTAAACTAAATGAGGAATTAACTTCAGAAACTGATTTTTGTTTATAAATGAATACACCAGACACAATTGCCTATGAAATAGAAATTTCATTTAAAAATTACACAAACATAATAGATTTTAGTCTTGAATCCTTGGTTAGGAAAGAAATTAAGGGAGAACTTTTTGAAAAAAGATGGAAACCGTTTAGAAAATAGTTTTTTTTTTTTTTTTAAATTTCTTACCTTAAAAAACAGAATGAGATTTCAAATCAATTCTATAAGGAATTAACCATACGAAATAAGAAAGTTACTTTTGTTCCTTGATTTATAACCAAGTACTCAAAACAATATGTAAATGTATTAGAAAAAAAATCTTTTCTAGAAAATAAAAAAATCCTAAATAATATTTTTCCCCCTCAACAATTTTTCAAAATGAATTCAAATGACATAGAAATTAATTTTAAAGAAGATGACACTCTAATAGTTACAATGACACAAATAAATGAATTATTGGAAAAATAAAATTATGCCAATTTATACTTAAATTTTATAGGGGAACAGATTATGGAGTTTAATAATAAGATAGATAAGATTATGGATTGGCAACAAAATTGGCAAAAAGAAATATACTCAAATAAGACATTGGTTGAAGAAGCCAAGGGAGAAATTATTGCCAGATCCTCAATTCAACCACTCCCAGATATTATAGGTTTTAATTTAAAGCCTATAGGAGAACTAGAAAAATTACTGAATCAAAAATTTAAAACTCTAAAATTAAATACGTTAAATAATGATGAAGATTCTCAGGATTACAAAAGAGAACTCACAGAGGAAATTAACAATTTAGAAAAATTTGCTAAGAAGCCAATGCAAACAAAATTCTATTATCCTAGACCAACACCCCAAGATGTTCTTTATGAAGAACAAGAGATAATTGACCAAAATAGTTATAATGACAAACAAATTTATGAATGGAACATTGATGGGTTTACAAAAAGGCATATTTATAATACAATACATAGAATGATGTTGTATAGTACTATCTGAAAAGAAAATAATAATTCTGATAAAGCTATTGCTAAAATGATCATAGTCGGATTCACTGGCTAATTAAAGGGATGGTGTGATAATTATCTCAGCCAAACCGATAAAGATGAGATATTAAATACAATCAAAAAATAAAAATAATGTCTCAGAAGAAAAAGCAGTTTATACGTTAGCCATCAATATTGTTGAACATTTTACAGGTAGATGGTGTGATTATATTGAAAATATCCAGACCCTACTACAAAATTTAAAATGTAAGACATTAACTTCGTTTAGATGGTATAAGGACGTATTCCTTAGTAGAGTTATAGAACTCCTAGAGTCAAATGATACTCATTGGAAGTCTAAATTCATAGATGGCCTCCATCATCTTTTTGAAGAAAGAGTAAGAAATATCCGGAGAAAAGGAGACATGCAAATTAATTACAATCAATATACTTATGGGAAGTAATCGAAACTTGCATCCAGGAAGGATTAAATCTATGCAATGAAATTAGACTGAACCGACAGATTAAAAGACAAAATTTAACAGAAAAAAGTCAATTAGGACAATTTTATGCTCAATTTGGGATGGAAATGAAACCATCCGATGGACCTAGAATCCCTAGGGATAAAACTTCAAGATTTAAAGAAAAGAGGTATAAAAAGAAAAAATTAAGAAAAGAGATAAATAAAGAAAAAACCTAGCTGGAAAAAATGAATGGGAGGCTAAATATAATACTACAAAGAAAATAAGAAGATGCTACATTTTGTGGAGAAACGGATCATCTTGCAAATAGATGCAGAAACAAAAAAGCCAGAAAATTAAAAAAAAAATAATCTTAATTTAGAAGAAGAAGAGAAACAAGAAATACTCAATGTAATATTTTGTAAAGAAAAAGAATCCTCTGAATCAGAGGAACAATCTAAAGAACAGAGTGAACTTAAAAATATTGAAGAAAATTTTGAATATTCATCTACCACTTCTGAATCTGAAGAAGAAGAACCTTCTTGCTCATGCAGACAAGAAACAAGAGAAAATGCACATCAGGAGTTTTATGAACTAATGACAAAATTTAAAGAAATGGGGAAAATAAATGTTCTCACTGATAATCATATTATCAAATTACTTAGAGAAATAAAAGATCTTGAAGTTAGGGATATCATTCTAAGTAAAATTGACAATAATGATAAAGCCACCACATCTGAGTCTAGCCCAATTTATGACAGAACTGTTAATATACCCTTTGAACCGTATACAATTACCGAGGTTAAGAAACTACTTAATGAAAAAGCATAATATTAAAGATAATCCCTCTACTCTAAAAGATTTAAGAATTGAAGTAGAAAAATTAAAAGAAGAGATAAAAAAAATATTAAGAAATATAATCAAACTCTTACTAATAGAATTGAAATATTAGAAATTAGCAGGAATACAGGAATAGGTGAAGAAAAATATGAGGAGGATTTTTTTATCCACTTTGGATATTGCCACTAGTAAAAATTGAAATGTTAAAATCGATCTTTTAATAAATAACAATTTTAGAAAAATATTTACTGCTCTTATAGACAGCGAAGTAGATATTAATTGTATTAAAAAAGGTCTTATACCAACTAGGTATTTTGAAAAGACGACCCACTCTTTATCATCTGCCAATGGACAAAAAATAAATATAAGCTTTAAAATTCCAAAACCTTACGTATGTAATAATAAAAAATGTATTCCAACAAACTTTCTATTAATAAAAGATTTAACAAATGAAATTACTCTTGGAACACCTTTCCTTAAAAAAAAATTTCCAATAAGAAATATTAATGAAAAAGGTATAATGGAAGAAGAAGCAATAAAATTTGAATTCATCACTCAACCAATAGACAGGGTTATCAATGAAATAAGAGATTCAATAATATCTAAAACTAACCAAATACGCTTTATTAAGGAAGAAATTAATTCATTACAAATAAATGAACTACTTAAAAATCCTAAATTACAAGAAAAAATTAAAATGATTCAAAAAAAATTTGAACTAGAGATATGTGATGAGCATCCCATTGCATTTTGGCATAGAAAAAAATATATTGTTGACCTTCCTTACGACAATGAATTTTCAAAAGCGAATATTCCTACTAAGGCAAGACCTTGCCAAATGAATACTGAATATTTAAAATTATGTAAAATTGAGATTAAATCCCTAATTGAGAAAAAACTAATTAGGTCCTAAAAATCACCTTGGTCGTGTACTGCTTTTTATGTTAATAAGCATGCAAAAAAAGAAAGAGGAAAACCCAAACTTATAATAAATTATAAACCTCTTAATAAAGTCTTAGAATCGATAAGATATCATATCCCTAATAAAAAGAATTTGTTAGACAGATTACATACGGCAATAATTTTATCAAAATTTGATTTAAAATCAGGATATTGACATATTCAAATAAATGAATCAGATAGGTACAAAACGCATTTACAGTCCCATTTGGAAATTACGAGTGGTAATTTAACATAAAGATTAAATATTAACAAAAATCTTCAACGAATATATATATGTAAAAAAATTATTAAGTCTAGAATGAATTACTATATATATTAATAGAAATTATATGATATAATACAAATAATATATATTTAATATGAAATTATTTTATATTATTTAAAGAAATTAATTAATTATCACATATAAAGTTTATTCTTCTTTACATATTTTTTATTTTCAAATTATTCATAAAAAAATATTTGATTAATTTGTGGCAAAAAGAAATTTTATCTCTAACTTAATTACTTAATCTATAAGAACTAGAATTATTAAATTAGCTAAACAGAGAATTGTGGGGTGATGCTTACCACAATTAATTTTCAAGCCCAAACATCAAATTGGGTCCAAATCAAAACCAAGAAGTGACACACCCATTCATGCAACCTAGCAGGCCAAGACTTTGCTGTCATAGTACAATTTTCAGGCTGCAAGGACCTCAATCTAGTTCTACTACCTTGTTGATGAGAAAGAGTTCATAAAATAGGACATAATCAACAAAACCCAAGTGTCAAACAACAAGGTTGACACATTAGCAGTTTCTCGGCTTTAGAAGCCACATTACCCTAAAAGGGCTCTAGCAATGGCCTTATATCCTGCCGAATCCACTGTTAAAAGTGGCGAATAACCATTTTTCCTATATTCCCAATTGATTGATCAAGACTCATTCAAGACGTTAGGAAATAACTCCAAACAATGGATAGATATCAACCTTAATATACTGGTGTCCTAAGGATCTATAGACTATCTCATTTGCACCTAATAAATATTGAATTCTTTCCCAAACTCCTCCTACAAATCCAAGTTTAAGGTAAGTAAAACTTAAAAAGCTCATCACACTTTTCAAACAGCAAGGTTGTATGGATCTTACTATTTTCCACACTCTCTACTTAGACTTCATCTTTATTTTTTGTATTCAAACACTTAATCTCCGTTTATGTAACTTATTTCACAACAATCTCACATTTATTCAAGTTTTTCTCATTTTATTAAGTTAAATATGTTACTGACTTAAACATTAGAGTACTCATCATTATTTTGCAAGTCAGTACTACGATAATTTGAAAATTTACAAAATGATCCTTCAGTCCTCGTGGTGCTGTTGGATCTCGACACACATCATTGTTATCGCCTATGAGAATTTAAGCTAAAGACATGAAAAATTGCTTATTCGAACAACAAAGTGATAATGGCTAATTTGAAGGAAACTCTACACTTCTTTCTCAAGCCAAATCCACGATGCGAAAGCAAAAATAGGAAATGTGTATAATATATTCTGGGTTCACAGATTTTTTCAATTCGATCAGACCAATGATCCAGTAATTTATAATTTATTCGGTTCAATCATTGGTCCAATTTTCAAAACATTTGTTCCAAACCTGTCTCAATCATATTTAAATGCGAGTATGTATGGATTCACTATGACCAACTAATCATTCCTAAATTTGTGGTCATATGAAATTATGCAACTAGGGAAACCATCCTTCAATTTTTATTACTCTAATATTTCTTATGACTTAAGTATTTATCATTTACGATATGTCTAACTTAAACATCGAAAGGCTATAACATGAGCCTTCCTGATGTGATTATTACTATTTCCCACTTTGTATGTCTTCTATTGGAAGGAACTTATGTCTATTTGAAAAGTGTTAAGTGGGTATCAGACGAATCCTAACGAACTATTACAGAGGATTGGAGTACAAAACTCCTTAATAAATCTTACAACCCAATAATTACAGAAATTATTGAAACAACAATGTAAAGACAGAAACAAAACAAAAATTATTTCTGTAGCAAAGATAAGCTCATATCTTAAGCCAGATCCAAGAACCGAAAAGGGTAATCGGTCACAACAGTTCCATACCCACAACACCAACACACGGTTGCACCACTCTCACAAAGAAGAATCACAGTTTAGATTTAGATCACAGAGATCGCACAAGGTCACAGAGACTCTCAAAGATATTGCTCACAGAGAACTTTAGAACACGAAAGAGGTAGTGTATATTCTTATCAGTGTATGTGAGCCGAGAAGAGAATGCCCTTATAAAGGGATGAGAATAATCCGATTAAGGAAAGCCAAGGCTTTCCTTAAGCCTTCGAATTGGCTAAGGAAAAGCTCCATGAAATCAGGTGAAGATGATAGAGGAGATTTGCAGATATTTGAGTGAGAAAGAGAGAGATGGTTTCGGCGCATAAAGAAAGGGGAAGAAAAATCTGAGTACAAGAATTAGGTTTACCACTTTAAATACAGTGGATTGATGGGTGGGGTCGGGTAGACACGGGTTTGGGTAGTGGGCCGTCCAAAGTGTGTTGGGTTGGTGGGCTTGTTTAATAAGTACCTTGGGCCAAATAATATGACAAACTCCACTTTGGACCAAATACCTTATTAAAATACAAGGCTCGGAGTATTGGATCTGGCTTATCTCATCACTGCCCTAAAGGGGGTCTACCCCTGTGTTCCTGCAAGAAAACGTAGCAACGTCAGTCAGGGACTAAGTTTAAATTTTTAAACAATTGACAAATTTCTCAACAGAAAGACTTTTTGTACCCATATCAGCTGGATTTTCTTCAGTTCTTACCTTTTCCAATTTGATAATCTCCTTACTCACAATATCACGAATAAAATGAAATCTAACGTCAATGTGCTTAGTCCTATCATGAAAAATAGGATTTTTGCAAAGTTGAATAGATGATTGAGTGTCAGAAAAAACAGTAACCCGATTTTTTAGAAAACCAATTTCTTTAATAAGGCCCTCAAGCCAAATTGCTTCTTTGAAAACTTCTATAGTAGCAATGTATTCGGTTTCAGTAGTAGATACTGCAACAATGTGCTGTAGTTGGGATTTCCATCTTATGCATGAGCCACACAACTTCATATCCTTCTCATTAGCATAATTCGAATCCACATAACCTACAGGATTAATAGAATCAGAAAATTTGGAGAAATTTATACCTATATTATCGGTACCACGTAGGTACCTTAGGAGCCATTTTAGAGCCTCCCAATGAGGAGGTCCCGGATTGGACATGTACCTGCTCAAGCAACTTATAGCATATGCAATATCGGGTCTACTACATACCATAAGAAACATATAGATCCAATAACATTAGAATAAGGAACCTTACTCATCCTCTCTTTTTCGGAAGCAGTTTTAGGACATTGGTCCTTACATAATTGAAAATGGGCAGCTAAAGGCACAAAAGTGGGTTTTGAATTTTCCATAGAAAACCTTTTCAAAATAGAGTGAATATAAGACTTTTGATTTAAGAGTATGGAAAACCTTTTTCTATTTCTACAAATATCCATGCCAAGAATCTTTTTTGCATCACCAAGATTTTTCATTTCAAAATTTTGGAAAGATCATTTTGCAAAGTTTCAACTAAGTTTATGCTAGGATTAGCAATAAGCATGTCGTCAACGTACAAAACGAGAAAGACAGGAACATCATTAAAAAATTTGAAATATAGACAATGGTCGTAATCACTCCTTTTAAAATTTAATGAAAGCATGAACATATCAAACTTCTTGTTCCATTGTCTTGGTGATTGTTTCAAACGACATAAAGATTTCTTTAACAAGCAAACATGAATGGGTTTGGTTTTGTCAATGAAGCCAACAGGTTGTCGCATATATATGCATTCATCAAGATCACCATGCAAGAAAGCAGTTTTGACATCCATTTGTCTCAATTCCCAATCAAAATGAGTAGTAAGGGCAAGGATAACACATACAGTAGTATATTTCACAACATGTGAAAAGATCTCATTGTAATCTATCCCTTTCTTTTGAGTAAACCCCTTGGCTACTAATCTAGCTTTATATTTTAAAGGGTTTTCTTGCTTGATTTTAAAGATCCATTTGCAATCCACTAAGGAGCAGTCTTTAGGTGTAGGCACTAAATCCCAAGTATGGTTGTCTTTAAGCGACTTCATTTCCTCATTCATGGCACTAAGCCATTCTTTGGACTTAAGAGCTTCGTCTATATTCGAAGGTTCTAGGTTTTCAATGTTCAAAGCTACTTGGAAATTATTTAGCCTAGAGGAAATCCTTCGTTCTCTTCTATTCCTATCTCGAGCTAGTTTGTAATCTTCTAAGGGATTGGGATTTTCTATGGACTCTTCTATGTTTTGTTCATTATTTATTTCTACATACTCTCCCTCTTCTTGGTTATCCTCCACCTTATTAAAGGTTAAGTCATTTTCTGTTGTTTCGGGTTTTGAGAGACAGGCATTTCATCCTCGTTAAAGGTTACATTTCTACTAATAATCACTTTATACCCAGGTTGGCTACGATCCCACAACCTATAACCTTTAACCCCAACAGGATAACCAATAAAAACACATTTCATAGAGCGAGGTTCACGTTTATCAAAACTTTGATGAACAAATGCAGAGCAACCAAAAGTACGTAAGAAAGAAATATCATGTTTCTTACCACTCCAAACAGTTTTAGGAGATTTACCCAACAGAGGCACAGAAGGAGACAAGTTTATCAAGTAAGCAACAGTTAAAACAGCTTCATCCCAAAAAGATTTTTGTAATCCTGAACTGATCAGCAAACATCTTACTTTTTCAAATAAGGTACGGTTCATGCGTTCAGCAACGCCATTTTGTTGTGGGGTGTAGGGATTGGTCTTCTGTCTCTCAATACCAAATTTATCACAAAGATCATCAAAGTTTTTATTACAAAATTCAAGACCATTATTAGTACGCAAAGATTAAGCCGCTTACCCGTTTGGTTTCAACAAGAATTTTCCACGTTTCAAATTTTTCAAAAACCTCAGATTTGTGCTTTAGCAAGATAACAAATACTTTTCGAGAAAAATTATCAACAATGGAAAGAAAATAACGGTTTCCACCATGGGTGGGTTCCTTAGAAGGTCCCCATACATCAGCATGAATGTAGTCTAATATGCAAGATGACATAGAAGGATTTGGGGAGGGTGCAGCAGGAAAATGCACACGATGTTGTTTTCCCATAACACAATCATCACAGAATTGCAATTTGTCAACCTTATCACACAGAACACCTTCTTTGTTCAGAAATTCTAGTCCTTTTTGGCTGATATGCCCAAAACGTTTATGCTACAAAAAAGTTTTGTCATGCACACTCACAGATGCAGCCATAGAATCATAGGTAACTGAACATAAATACAAATTGCATTTCTTTTCAGCTTTGAAAACAACAAGAGAACCTTTCATGATTTTCATGATGCCCTTTCCCCACCTACCTTCTAAACCCTCATCTTCCAATACAACATATGAAATGAGATTATGACTAAGTTCAGGAACATATCTAACATTCTTAAGAGTCATTTTGTAACCATCATTGAAAATCAAAGAAATATCACCAATGCCTTTAATCTCACAACGTTTTTCATTTGCCATAGATACGAGGCTAAAATCACCAAGTTTGAGATTTGAGAAAATGTTTTTAAAAGGACTAATATGGAATGTACAACCAGAATCAACAAGCCATTCATACATGCTCATGGGATGCACAAAATTCACATCAGAAACAACAAACACTTCACCAATTTCATCAGCAACATTGTTCATTCATTCTTTTTCTTATCCATTGTTATCTCTATTATCTCGCCTAGGTTTTCTACAGTTCTTTATATAGTGACCTTTTATGCCACAGTTATAACATCTTCTCTCTTTGAGTTTATCATCTTTATGTGAATAATCTCTGTTCCTAGATTTACTCTTATTGTTGTTTCTATTCCGACTTTTACTCCTGCTATTGTGTCTGTTACAAGAATTCCTAAATTTAGACCTTCCTCTCACAGAGTTCACTTCATGTTGGTTATTGCTAGGTCTATTTGTTTTAAGATCAATCTCTTTGCTTTTCCTTACTAACTTCTAAACCTTCGGTCAACAATATCCTCAAATTTACACCAGCACATAACTTGCACGTGCTAATTTTGGACAAATTTAAAATTTTCTATCGAAATATGTTAGCAAATCGCAAAATGTACTTAGTTAATAGATCAAATTGTAAGTTTCACTTTTTGAATGTTCAATAGAGCCTTTATAATATTATACTCAAAATGTCTAAAGGTAACACGATCTTAAGAATTACTTGATAACTAAATATTCAACTTGGTCCATAAATATTTGTAAATATTCTCTTCAAAAGATAAATATTTGTAAAAGTATTCTATGTGTTTTTTTTAGATATTAGTGCTTAATAATCTCATTGATATGCAACTTTTCTTGTATAGAAGTATATGTGTCATTTCAGACATGAAAAAGTAGAAAATTGAACTGTTAGTATGTTAGAATTTCATATGATTAAGAAAAGCACTCCCCCATAATGTATGATTAGCTACAAGTCCTTTTTCTTTTTTTAATCAGTGCTTAAACCATTAAGAGATAAATCTGGTCGTTTTTCAAAATTTTTTCTTTAGAAATAGAATCAGAGTATCTACCATCAATGGCCTTAAAAACTTTTTGTTGAATTAAAATCCCCTTCATTTTTTGCTGCCATATTGAAAATTCACCCTTGCCATCGAAAGGTTGCAAATTGTATCCGGCCATTAAAAAATTTCTTTTAAAAAGTGGTTCGAAAAAACAGTTTTAAGAAAGATTTTTCAGAAAGCGTTTTGCAGCGGATTTGAACAAGAAAATCACGGGTCACAGAAAAAATTCTCAACAGATCACAGCAAATAGTCACAATAGATATGTCAGAAAATGTATATCACAGATTTCACTAGTTATGAGTTCACAGAGAGATATATATCAGAAAAATGATATCACAGCCACGGTTCAGAGTATAGTCTTGAGATAAGATATCACAAATTAAGAGTTCACTGAGAGAATTACTTGATAACTAAATATTCAACTTGGTCCATAAATATTTGTAAATATTCTCTTCAAAAGATAAATATTTGTAAAAGTATTCTATGTGTTTTTTTTAGATATTAGTGCTTAATAATCTCATTGATATGCAACTTTTCTTGTATAGAAGTATATGTGTCATTTCAGACATGAAAAAGTAGAAAATTGAACTGTTAGTATGTTAGAATTTCATATGATTAAGAAAAGCACTCCCCCATAATGTATGATTAGCTACAAGTCCTTTTTCTTTTTTTAATCAGTGCTTAAACCATTAAGAGATAAATCTGGTAGTTATAAACAGATTCAAGTTGTTCAATCAAAGTTAGCATTTCAATAGGTGCATCATATTTTAGAAAATATTGCACGCACTATAAAAAATATACAGAAATTATTGAAACAACAATGTAAAGACAGAAACAAAACAAAAATTATTTCTGTAGCAAAGATAGGCTCAGATCTTAAGCCAGATCCAAGAACCGAGAAGGGTAATCGGTCACAACAGTTCCGTACCCACAACGCCAACACACGGTTGCACCACTCTCACAAAGA
>NC_026152.1:6194034-6254808 GCF_000512975.1 Sesamum indicum
AAATTTCAAGATAAAATTGCTTGAAAAATCAACAAATTAAAATTAGAAACACAAGAATGTTTATGATGAATAATATAGGTCCAATTTGGAATTTTAATTTAATTTTAGGTGAATAACAGAGTACAACCAAGAGCCACCAAATGCCATTAAATTCAAACAAATCTAACAAAAGACTGCAGTAACCAACCCCCATATACTTACAGAACCTCACACCACCACATCTCCATTGCACATAAATCTATTTCTATTCAACTATTCATTCAGATCAAAACCTCCGATGACCCATCATGTATCTTGTTCTCTGTACTTGACCTGTTTAATGGAACCACCTGTAAAATCAGCAGTGGAAGACACACAATACCACGATGCGGCTGTCAATGATTTGCAGTGGGAGATTCATCCATCCAACAACTTGTGGATCGGCAATTTATCACAAAAGTGACAGATTTTGAGTTAAAATCTCTGTTTGCCGCTCATAAAGAAGAGATCAGCATTAACTCATTCCCCTTTCATCACTATGACTTTGTCCACTTTAAAGAAATCGAAGGCATGAAGTTGGCGAGCTAGGGTCTGCAAGGCCACATTCTTCACAAGAAGCCACTAATGGTTAACTTCGCTAAGTAGGTAGGTAATTTCTTGATTTTTTTATTTTGCGATTTCTCTACTTCTTTTTTTATTTTTGGTTAGTGTTAATACAGTTTTTGAAGGCTATTTTTGTCCAACAATTTTGCTAGTTTCCATGTTTGAATGACTCATAAACTTCGTTAAATAGAATGTCGCATATCAAATGAGATTATTAAGCACTAATATCAAAAAACACATACAAAATGTTTAAAAATATTTGTGGACTAAATTGAATGTATAGTTATCAAAAAATTTGAGAATAAGATCTTGTTGTTACGTTTAGATAATAAGATTGATTAATGGCATCATTTTGATTTGAACATTATAAAGGCTCCATTGAAAAGTTTATGCTAGGATTAGCAATAAGCATGTCGTCAACGTACAAAACGAGAAAGACAGGAACATCATTAAAAAATTTGAAATATAGACAATGGTCGTAATCACTCCTTTTAAAATTTAACGAAAGCATGAACATATCAAACTTCTTGTTCCATTGTCTTGGTGATTGTTTCAAACGACATAAAGATTTCTTTAACAAGCAAACATGAATGGGTTTGGTTTTGTCAATAAAGCCAACAGGTTGTTGCATATATATGCATTCATCAAGATCACCATGCAAGAAAGCAGTTTTGACATCCATTTGTTTCAATTCCCAATCAAAATGAGTAGTAAGGGCAAGGATAACACATACAGTAGTATATTTCACAACATGTGAAAAGATCTCATTGTAATCTATCCCTTTCTTTTGAGTGAACCCCTTGGCTACTAATCTAGCTTTATATTTTAAAGGGTTTTCTTGCTTGATTTTAAAGATTCATTTGCAATCCACTAAGGAGCAGTCTTTAGGTGTAGGCACTAAATCCCAAGTATGGTTGTCTTTAAGCGACTTCATTTCCTCATTCATAGCACTAAGCCATTCTTTGGACTTAAGAGCTTCGTCTACATTCGAAGGTTCTAGGTTTTCAATGTTCAAAGCTACTTGGAAATTATTTAGCCTAGAGGGAATCCTTCGTTCTCTTCTATTCCTATCTCGAGCTAGTTTGTAATCTTCTAAGGGATTGGGATTTTCTATGGACTCTTCTATGTTTTGTTCATTATTCATTTCTACATACTCTCCCTCTTCTTGGTTATCCTCCACCTTATTAAAGGTTAAGTCATTTTCTGTTGTTTCGGGTTTTGAGAGACAGGGCATTTCATCCTCGTTAAAGGTTACATTTCTACTAATAATCACTTTATACCCAGGTTGGCTACGATCCCACAACCTATAACCTTTAACCCCAACAGGATAACCAATAAAAACACATTTCATAGAGCGAGGTTCACGTTTATCAAAACTTTGATGAACAAATGCAGAGCAACCAAAAGTACGTAAGAAAGAAATATCATGTTTCTTACCACTCCAAATAGTTTTAGGAGATTTACCCAACAGAGGCACAGAAGGAGACAAGTTTATCAAGTAAGCAACAGTTAAAACAGCTTCATCCCAAAAAGATTTTTGTAATCCTGAACTGATCAGCAAAAATCTTACTTTTTCAAATAAGGTACGGTTCATGCGTTCAGCAACGCCATTTTGTTGTGGGGTGTAGGGATTGGTCTTCTGTCTCTCAATACCAAATTTATCACAAAGATCATCAAAGTTTTTATTACAAAATTCAAGACCGTTATTAGTACGCAAAGATTAAGCCGCTTACCCGTTTGGTTTCAACAAGAATTTTTCACGTTTCAAATTTTTCAAAAACCTCAGATTTGTGCTTTAGCAAGATAACAAATACTTTTCGAGAAAAATTATCAACAATGGAAAGAAAATAACGGTTTCCACCATGGGTGGGTTCCTTAGAAGGTCCCCATACATCAGCATGAATGTAGTCTAATATGCAAGATGACATAGAAGGATTTGGGGAGGGTGCAGCAGGAAAATGCACACGATGTTGTTTTCCCATAACACAATCATCACAGAATTGCAATTTGTCAACCTTATCACACAGAACACCTTCTTTGTTCAGAAATTCTAGTCCTTTTTGGCTGATATGCCCAAAACGTTTATGCTACAAAAAAGTTTTGTCATGCACACTCACAGATGCAGCCATAGAATCATAGGTAACTGAACATAAATACAAATTGCATTTCTTTTCAGCTTTGAAAACAACAAGAGAACCTTTCATGATTTTCATGATGCCCTTTCCCCACCTACCTTCTAAACCCTCATCTTCCAATACAACATATGAAATGAGATTATGACTAAGTTCAGGAACATATCTAACATTCTTAAGAGTCATTTTGTAACCATCATTGAAAATCAAAGAAATATCACCAATGCCTTTAATCTCACAACGTTTTTCATTTGCCATAGATACGAGGCTAAAATCACCAAGTTTGAGATTTGAGAAAATGTTTTTAAAAGGACTAATATGTAAAGTACAACCAGAATCAACAAGCCATTCATACATGCTCATGGGATGCACAAAATTCACATCAGAAACAACAAACACTTCACCAATTTCATCAGCAACATTGTTCATTCATTCTTTTTCTTATCCATTGTTATCTCTATTATCTCGCCTAGGTTTTCTACAGTTCTTTATATAGTGACCTTTTATGCCACAGTTATAACATCTTCTCTCTTTGAGTTTATCATCTTTATGTGAATAATCTCTGTTCCTAGATTTACTCTTATTGTTGTTTCTATTCCGACTTTTACTCCTGCTATTGTGTCTGTTACAAGAATTCCTAAATTTAGACCTTCCTCTCACAGAGTTCACTTCATGTTGGTTATTGCTAGGTCTATTTGTTTTAAGATCAATCTCTTTGCTTTTTAAACCATTAACAACAATGTCAAGACTCACACTATCTCTACCATATTTAATCGCAGCTTTCACATTAGAGTATGTATCAGGTATAGCATTCAGAAGCACAATAGGAGAGTACTCATCAATATTCTTATCACCAGTTAATTTGATATCTTGAACTAATCTAGTGAAATCATCCAAGTTTTCATCAATGGTTTTTGATAAATCAAGTTTGCATCTAAAGAATTTTTCATGCAAAAATAATTTACTTGGCAGCGAAACATTAGTGTAAAGTTCCTCAAGTTTTTCCCATAAATCTCTTGCAGAGTTTTGTTTACCAACCTTTCTTAAAACATTGTCAGAGAGATTAAGAATTATAGAAGAATACGCATAATCATCGTTTTTCAAAATTTTTTCTTTAGAAATAGAATCAGAGTATCTACCATCAATGGCCTTAAAAACTTTTTGTTGAATTAAAATCCCCTTCATTTTTTGCTGCCATATTGAAAATTCACCCTTGCCATCGAAAGGTTGCAAATTGTATCCGGCCATTAAAAAATTTCTTTTAAAAAGTGGATCGAAAAAACAGTTTTAAGAAAGATTTTACAGAAAGCGTTTTGCAGCGGATTTGAACAAGAAAATCACGGATCACAGAAAAAATTCTCAACAGATCAAATAAAATAGTCACAATAGATATGTCAGAAAATGTATATCACAGATTTCACTAGTTATGAGTTCACAGAGAGATATATATCAGAAAAATGATATCACAGCCACGGTTCAGAGTATAGTCTTGAGATAAGATATCACAAATTAAGAGTTCACTGAGAACTGAGAATCAAGCACAAAGCAAAGATAACAGATATGCCCAAGATCTCAATAGCGTAGCGTAAATATGAAGACAGTTTTAAAAATAATATCCAAGACAACTCGAGATAGTGTTTATCAAGAATAAGAACGAGACCAACACTAGCCTACTTATGACTTAAGTATTTATCATTTACGATATGTCTAACTTAAACATCGAAAGGCTATAACATGAGCCTTCCTGATGTGATTATTACTATTTCCCACTTTGTATGTCTTCTATTGGAAGGAACTTATGTCTATTTGAAAAGTGTTAAGTGGGTATCAGACGAATCCTAACGAACTATTACAGAGGATTGGAGTACAAAACTCCTTAATAAATCTTACAACCCAATAATTACAGAAATTATTGAAACAACAATGTAAAGACAGAAACAAAACAAAAATTATTTCTGTAGCAAAGATAGGCTCAGATCTTAAGCCAGATCCAAGAACCGAGAAGGGTAATTGGTCACAACAGTTCTGTACCCACAACGCCAACACACGGTTGCACCACTCTCACAAAGAAGAATCACAGTTTAGCTTTAGATCACAGAGATCGCACAAGGTCACAGAGACTCTCAAAGATATTGCTCACAGAGAACTTTAGAACACGAAAGAGGTAGTGTATATTCTTATCAGTGTATGTGAGCCGAGAAGAGAATGCCCTTATAAAGGGATGAGAATAATCCGATTAAGGAAAGCCATGGAGGCTTTCCTTAAGCCTTCGAATTGGCTAAGGAAAAACTCCATGAAATCAGGTGAAGATGATAGAGGAGATTTGCAGATATTTGAGTGAGAAAGAGAGAGATGGTTTCGGCGCATAAAGAAAGGGGAAGAAAAATCTGAGCACAAGAATTAGGTTTACCACTTTAAATATAGTGGAATGATGGGTCGGGTCGGGTAGACACGGGTTTGGGTAGTGGGCCGTCCGAAGTGTGTTGGGTTGGTGGGCTTGTTTAATAAGTACCTGGGGCCAAATACTATGACAAACACCACTTTGGACCAAATACCTTATTAAAGTACAAGGCTCGGAGTATTGGATCTGGCTTATCTCATCACTGCCCTAAAGGGGGTCTACCCCTGTGTTCCTGCAAGAAAACGTAGCAACGTCAGTCAGGGACTAAGTTTAAATTTTTAAACAATTGACAAATTTCTCAACGGAAAGACTTTTTGTACCCATATCAGCTGGATTTTCTTCAGTTCTTACCTTTTCCAATTTGATAATCTCCTTACTCACAATATCACGAATAAAATGAAATCTAACGTCAATGTGCTTAGTCCTATCATGAAAAATAGGATTTTTGCAAAGTTGAATAGATGATTGAGTGTCAGAAAAAACAGTAACCCGATTTTTTAGAAAACCAATTTCTTTAATAAGGCCCTCAAGCCAAATTGCTTCTTTGAAAACTTCTATAGTAGCAATGTATTCGGTTTCAGTAGTAGATACTGCAACAATGTGCTGTAGTTGGGATTTCCATCTTATGCATGAGCCACACAACTTCATATCCTTCTCATTAGCATAATTCGAATCCACATAACCTACAGGATTAATAGAATCAGAAAATTTGGAGAAATTTATACCTATATTATCGGTACCACGTAGGTACCTTAGGAGCCATTTTAGAGCCTCCCAATGAGGAGGTCCCGGATTGGACATGTACCTGCTCAAGCAACTTATAGCATATGCAATATCGGGTCTACTACATACCATAAGAAACATATAGATCCAATAACATTAGAATAAGGAACCTTACTCATCCTCTCTTTTTCGGAAGCAGTTTTAGGACATTGGTCCTTACATAATTGAAAATGGGCAGCTAAAGGCACAAAAGTGGGTTTTGAATTTTCCATAGAAAACCTTTTCAAAATAGAGTGAAGATAAGACTTTTGATTTAAGAGTATGGAAAACCTTTTTCTATTTTTACAAATATCCATGCCAAGAATCTTTTTTGCATCACCAAGATTTTTCATTTCAAAATTTTGGAAAGATCATTTTGCAAAGTTTCAACTAAGTTTATGCTAGGATTAGCAATAAGCATGTCGTCAACGTACAAAACGAGAAAGACAGGAACATCATTAAAAAATTTGAAATATAGACAATGGTCGTAATCACTCCTTTTAAAATTTAACGAAAGCATGAACATATCAAACTTCTTGTTCCATTGTCTTGGTGATTGTTTCAAACGACATAAAGATTTCTTTAACAAGCAAACATGAATGGGTTTTGTTTTCTCAATAAAGCCAACAGGTTGTCGCATATATATGCATTCATCAAGATCACCATGAAAGAAAGCAGTTTTGACATCCATTTGTTTCAATTCCCAATCAAAATGAGTAGTAAGGGCAAGGATAACACATACAGTAGTATATTTCACAACATGTGAAAAGATCTCATTGTAATCTATCCCTTTCTTTTGAGTGAACCCCTTGGCTACTAATCTAGCTTTATATTTTAAAGGGTTTTCTTGCTTGATTTAAAGATCCATTTGCAATCCACTAAGGAGCAGTCTTTAGGTGTAGGCACTAAATCCCAAGTATGGTTGTCTTTAAGCGACTTCATTTCCTCATTCATGGCACTAAGCCATTCTTTGGACTTAAGAGCTTCGTCTACGTTCGAAGGTTCTAGGTTTTCAATGTTCAAAGCTACTTGGAAATTATTTAGCCTAGAGGAAATCCTTCGTTCTCTTCTATTTCTATCTCGTGCTAGTTTGTAATCTTCTAAGGGATTGGGATTTTCTATGGACTCTTCTATGTTTTGTTCATTATTCATTTCTACATACTCTCCCTCTTCTTGGTTATCCTCCATCTCATTAAAGGTTAAGTCATTTTCTGTTGTTTCGGATTTTGAGAGACAGGGCATTTCATCCTCGTTAAAGGTTACATTTCTACTAATAATCACTTTATTCCCAGGTTGGCTACGATCCCACAACCTATACCCTTTAATTCCAACAGGATAACCAATAAAAACACATTTCATAGAGCGAGGTTCACGTTTATCAAAATTTTGATGAACAAACGCAGAGCAACCAAAAGTACGTAAGAAAGAAATATCATGTTTCTTACCACTCCAAACAGTTTTAGGAGATTTACCCAACAGAGGCACAGAAGGAGACAAGTTTATCAAGTAAGCAGCAGTTAAAACAGCTTCATCCCAAAAAAATTTTTGTAATCCTGAACTGATCAGCAAACATCTTACTTTTTCAAATAAGGTACGGTTCATGCGTTCAGCAACGCCATTTTGTTGTGGGGTGTAGGGATTGGTCTTCTGTCTCTCAATACCAAATTTATCACAAAGATCATCAAAGTTTTTATTACAAAATTCAAGACCATTATTAGTACGCAAAGATTAAGCCGCTTACCCGTTTGGTTTCAACAAGAATTTTCCACGTTTCAAATTTTTCAAAAACCTCAGATTTGTGCTTTAGCAAGATAACAAATACTTTTCGAGAAAAATTATCAACAATGGAAAGAAAATAACGGTTTCCACCATGGGTGGGTTCCTTAGAAGGTCCCCATACATCAGCATGAATGTAGTCTAATATGCAAGATGACATAGAAGGATTTGGGGAGGGTGCAGCAGGAAAATGCACACGATGTTGTTTTCCCATAACACAATCATCACAGAATTGCAATTTGTCAACCTTATCACACAGAACACCTTCTTTGTTCAGAAATTCTAGTCCTTTTTGGCTGATATGCCCAAAACGTTTATGCTACAAAAAAGTTTTGTCATGCACACTCACAGATGCAGCCATAGAATCATAGGTAACTGAACATAAATACAAATTGCATTTCTTTTCAGCTTTGAAAACAACAAGAGAACCTTTCATGATTTTCATGATGCCCTTTCCCCACCTACCTTCTAAACCCTCATCTTCCAATACAACATATGAAATGAGATTATGACTAAGTTCAGGAACTAACATTCTTAAGAGTCATTTTGTAACCATCATTGAAAATCAAAGAAATATCACCAATGCCTTTAATCTCACAACGTTTTTCATTTGCCATAGATACGAGGCTAAAATCACCAAGTTTGAGATTTGAGAAAATGTTTTTAAAAGGACTAATATGTAAAGTACAACCAGAATCAACAAGCCATTCATACATGCTCATGGGATGCACAAAATTCACATCAGAAACAACAAACACTTCACCAATTTCATCAGCAACATTGTTCATTCATTCTTTTTCTTATCCATTGTTATCTCTATTATCTCGCCTAGGTTTTCTACAGTTCTTTATATAGTGACCTTTTATGCCACAGTTATAACATCTTCTCTCTTTGAGTTTATCATCTTTATGTGAATAATCTCTGTTCCTAGATTTACTCTTATTGTTGTTTCTATTCCGACTTTTACTCCTGCTATTGTGTCTGTTACAAGAATTCCTAAATTTAGACCTTCCTCTCACAGAGTTCACTTCATGTTGGTTATTGCTAGGTCTATTTGTTTTAAGATCAATCTCTTTGCTTTTTAAACCATTAACAACAATGTCAAGACTCACACTATCTCTACCATATTTAATCGCAGCTTTCACATTAGAGTATGTATCAGGTATAGCATTTAGAAGCACAATAGGAGAGTACTCATCAATATTCTTATCACCAATTAATTTGATATCTTGAACTAATCTAGTGAAATCATCCAAGTTTTCATCAATGGTTTTTGATAAATCAAGTTTGCATCTAAAGAATTTTTCAAAATAATTTAATTTACTTGGCAGCGAAACATTAGTGTAAAGTTCCTCAAGTTTTTCCCATAAATCTCTTGCAGAGTTTTGTTTACCAACCTTTCTTAAAACATTGTCAGAGAGATTAAGAATTATAGAAGAATACGCATAATCATCGTTTTTCAAAATTTTTTCTTTAGAAATAGAATCAGAGTATCTACCATCAATGGCCTTAAAAACTTTTTGTTGAATTAAAATCCCCTTCATTTTTTGCTGCCATATTGAAAATTCACCCTTGCCATCGAAAGGTTGCAAATTGTATCCGGCCATTAAAAAATTTCTTTTAAAAAGTGGTTCGAAAAAACAGTTTTAAGAAAGATTTTTCATAAAGCGTTTTAGAGCGGATTTGAACAAGAAAATCACGGATCACAGAAAAAATTCTCAACAGATCACAACAAATAGTCACAATAGATATGTCTGAAAATGTATATCACAGATTTCTCCAGTTATGAGTTCACTGAGAGATATATATCAGAAAAATGATATCACGGCCACGGTTCAGAGTATAGTCTTGAGATAAGATATCACAAATTAAGAGTTCACTGAGAACTGAGAATCAAGCACAAAGCAAAGATAACAGATATGCCCAAGATCTCATATAATAGCGTAAATATGAAGACAGTTTTAAAAATAATATCCTAGACAACTCGAGATAGTGTTTATCAAGAATAAGAACGAGACCAAGGCCTCACCAGCCTAACACCCAGTCCAGATACCCGACGATCTCAAGGGTCCGGCCAGGAGGGTAATCAGGGGGATAAACACCTCAACAAATAATACGTGAGAAAATATAACTGAAATAAAAGTGCAGAAATTAAAAAAGGAGGGGTTTAAGCGAGTTACCACCACCGGAGCTTTGACGGATCGGAAAAGAGTGGCTCTGATACCACTGTTAAGTGGGTATAAGACGAATCCTAACGAACTATTACAGAGGATTGGAGTACAAAACTCCTTAATAAATATTACAACCCAATCATTACAGAAATTTTTAAAATTACAACCCAATCATTACAGAAATTTTTAAAACAACAATGTATAGATATAAACAAAACAAAAATTATTTCTGTAGCAAAGATAGGCTCAAATCTTAAGCCAGATCCAAGAATCGAGAAGGGTAACCGGTCACAATAGTTCCGTACCCACAACGCCAACACACGGTTGCACCACTCTCACAAAGAAGAATCACAGTTTAGCTTTAGATCACAAGATCGCACAAGGTCACAGAGACTCTCAAAGATATTGCTCACAGAGAACTTTAGAACATGAAAGAGGTAGTGTATATTCTTATCAGTGTATGTGAGCCGAGAAGAGAATGCCCTTATAAAGGGATGAGAATAAACCGATTAAGGAAAGCCAGGCTTTCCTTAAGCCATCTAATTGGCTAAGGAAAAACTCCATGAAATCTAGTGAAGATGATGGAGGAGATTTGTAGGGATTTGAGTGAGAAAGAGAAAGATGGTTTCGGCGCATAAGGAAAGGGGAAGAAAAATCTAGAAAAATCTGAGCACAAGAATTAGGTTTACCACTTTAAATATAGTGGATGGATGGGTCGGGTCGGGCAGACACGGGTTAGGGTAGTAGGCCATCCAAAGTGTGTTGGGTTGGTGGGCTTGTTTAATAAGTACCTTGGGCCAAATAATATGACAAAAAGTATAGTTCATATCGTGATGTAAACACGATTTGAGGTAAATCTACATACATCATTATATAAAAATATTTATGAAATTATATTTTCTTCAAGTCTCATTAATTTAAAAATTAAAAACACAGTTAAAATTTAAAAAAATTGTTAAAATCTTAAAATTGCGTTAGGAAGTCTTTTTACTGTGTTTTACTTGGGGACTGTTTGCAAAAGACTTTTGCTTTTAGAAAAGTTTTTGATAGAAAAAGTTGGAAGTTGTACCAAAATAAAAAATAGGTAGTGTTTGTAAAAATAAAGTAAAAACCAGATAAAGACTAAATTGGGTAGTTTTTCGAAAAAAAAAAGTACGTCTAAACCAGGCTTAATTGATTAAAGATCATTTTGTCTCCATGCGTTAAAAAAAATAACTGTTGCTTAAAATTTGTACTTGTCTTTTCATAATAATAATAATATTTTATCTCAAAAAATAATAAATTTAATTTCAATTAGTGTATTTCATATTAAAATTTTACATAATAGTGATCCCTTCAAATTGGCTCCATTGTAAACCTAAAAGCCGTATAGACTTTAGTCTGAGTGTCATTTAAAATATATTGTTATTGGAAAACTGGAGGAATATTATATGTTATTATGCATCGCTATATATATATATACATATATATATAAAAAATGGTATTTCCTTTCGACGAACTTGAGTAAAATATTTTCTGAAATCGTTCATTAATAAACAAAAATGAATATCATATTTGGTTATCTACTTAGATTTGAATCGGCCTTCTGAAATCTATGAAGTTAAGTGCTACGACGTGGTTATTATTATTGTCATGTGTTATTTTAGTATCCTCTATGAACTTCCGTTGGGAGCCACATCTAGAGTCCATATGAGTATCCAAAAGGCCCCATTTATCTTGATATTGTTTAGTTCATCGTATTATAAGATATGCATGTGGTCTTTAAACAGTCTGTTTCCTATATAATTGTTCGACTGGCTTTGTGGATTTATCATGTGATTCTTGCTAAGTGGTTAATTGGCCCAGGGCTGGATGTTTCGTAAGGCACGCTAGGGTAGCATTGTGCTGCTAGTTGAGGTTTCGTCGTTTAGTTCCCACCTGGGTGTCCTTTGATGTGTATGCTGGAGGTTGTCTGTATTTGATCGGCACCGTCATGTACCTAGGCATCGAAAATTCTATGCAGTTGTAGGACTGCTCTCTACAAAGAAGATAAAGTAGTAAATGGTCTTTCGAGAGACACAAGATGGTGATCATAAAATTTTGTCCTTACCTAACATGGTTTTCATAGGCTTAGTTGTTATTGTTGAGGAGTAAAGAAGAAAAACAAAAGAAAAAAAGAAACAAAAGAGAGAGGCTGCGGAAGAGAAGAGGAGAGAGGAGAGGAGGAGGAGGAATTTTGGGTTGTTTTCCATTACCACCAAGCTTGAGCAATTTCTATGGTTGAATTGGTAAGTTTTTGTTGATCTCTCTTGATTAAGTTCATGTAGGAGCTAGGTGTAAACTGAAAGTGAAAGAAAATAAACCGATTGAAATGGAAGGAAGGCATCAGAAGAGACTCTGTTTTGAATATTCTCTGTAAAACTGGATTTTCTAGAGTTATACCAGTCAAAATTAGTGATTCTTGACTTTATGGAAACTTTGCAATATGTCTTAAAACTTTGTATTTTTTATTAGAAGCTAGATCGGTAGTTTGAATAGGTAAAAATAAGAAACAATTATGTTGCTCTATTTTTGTGGGAGATCAGATAAAGTGTATTTAAAACCTTGTAACTTGAGTTCAATTAGCATGATTCTTTCATAAAATGAAACTAGACACAAAGGAGATCATATTATGAAAATATTGTAATTTTTGTAAGAGTAGATGAGTTTTGCGAGAATTTTTAAGTAGTAGGTTCAAATCTATTGTAGTCTAACCGGGCCGTACTAAAACCAAAACAATTAATTACATAGAGATCCAATTTGTATGATTCTTATGGGAAATAGAGATAGACACAAATTAGAATATTTAGGGTAAAAATGGAGCCTGTAGCAACTATATTTCAATTTGGGAAGAACTTGTAACATAAAATAGAGACGCTGTCCAAAATTGTTTAGAAGAGGCTAATGAAAATGGTGACATAAGTATTTTTATTTTATTCTTATTTGCTGAAAATGTGGATATCAAAATGAATACATTTGAAATAATATTAACAGCTGGATCAATTGGGAAAAACGCACACCACGAATTAAGACCATCGACAATGTACATATTGTGTAAGTAAATGATTGACATTACCTATATGTGCTTGTTTTATCTTGATATTATCTTTGTTAAAATCTATATCAACTCTCAAAGCGCTGGGAGAATAGTTTTTTCTATGTATTGTCCCCTCGTTCCTAGGCTTTTCAAGATTGTTGGATACACAACCCTCCCCCTACTGTAAATGTTGGTGAAAAGATGGTTGCCCTTTTCTCCTTGCTGGAGGAGTTGAACGAAAAACTTTATGACTGTTGGGTCTTGGTCGATGAAAGGCTCCTAGGAAGCTTTGGCCTGAGTCCTCGAGTGGAGCCTTTGGGGAGCCCCTGGGTATTCTATATCCTTCTTGATTCTTGATATCTTTATTACTGCATGATTATAACTATTTTATTCTTTTCTTTGGCAATGGATATTATGTTCATCAAACTGATCCGTGACAATGTCCTTGGGGGTCATCCGATATAGACCCCTCTGCTAGGTCCTCCAAAAGGGACCCTGGCATCAAGTGACTCTAAGGGGAAAAGGCTTGCATCTTCCACGCCAAGAGCTTCTTCGAAGAAGGCCAAGATGAGTTCTCTGGACACTCCTCCCCCTCCTCGTCTTCGGGATGAGGGATGTGTCCTCCTCAAATCCTTTCGTGCTTCCTCAAAGAGCTTATATACTCGCCAATCCCTCGAGCAAGAAAAGAGAAGGACTTCACTTTTGTGGCAAAACCTATAAGGGGGATGTTGAACTTGGGGGACAGACGCCTCCTTGACACGGGAGGAGTTCGAGAGAATGATATTTACTTATTTGATCAAGGTACATCCTTGTACTCCTTTTGATTTCTTGCTTCTTGAGATAATTCTTGATTTTGTTTTCATGTTTTAGGCGACCTCTCTGTGTGAGGAGTTTTTCTCGCGCCTTCAACGGGCACCTCCAGTCTCTCAAGGCGATGTCTAGAGGAGAAAACTGGAGGACAAAGTGGAGCGCTTAAATGTTGATATTACCAAATTGAAGGAAGCGAAGAAAGAGGTTGTGCGGCGCTATCAACAGGCGGAAAAAGACGTGAAGAGGTTGCAGAAAGAAGCAACCACTCCGACGCAGGAGGGCAGGAAGGCAGCCAACCAGGCTAAGCATAATTTTCCTAATACTGAGGAGGGCCAAAGGCAATTCGAAGCTTAATAGGCCAGCCGCCTCCTAGAATACAAGAAGGCTGTGGACTTCCAACAAGAGGTGGCTATGATAGCCGAGCCCTTCTTGTAGTATGGTTTCATAGCCTGTAAGGAGCGGTGCATGGCTCAAGGGTATCCACCGTCTAGAATAGAGCCTTCATTTTTCAATCTTGATGCTGTAGTGGATAGTGCTCCAATCCCCTTCACCACCTCGTCGACTCTCGTGACCCCATCTCTACCGGTTGAATTAGGTAATATTTATTCCTTTTGCAATTATTTTATAACTTTGCCTTACTTCGAACTGATTTGGGGGGATTGTTTCAAAGGAGGACCTCGACCATATCGTAGGAGAGGTTGATGTTCAGGTAAAAAGTCCCCCATAAGAAGCCGCAATTCATTATGTCGTGCCGGACGTCCCAAACAAGGGGCCCTCGGAGGCAAGGGAGGAGGATACCCCCATGCCACCAATGGAGAGCCCCAAGAAGTCTTGCCCGGTCACGCACTCTAAAGAAAGTGAGAAGGACCCCGTTTGTGGGGAAAATGAATGAAGAATGTAATCCAGAAACAATTTACTTTTCTGCTCTGCTCCCTTTCCCATATTGTAAATGGGGATGAAATAATATTTTCTTTTGTTTGTGGGTGCTAATTTTCATTTCGTTTTGCCTCCTCCCAACCAAGTTTTAGACCGAGGGTTGTAATGTGACATTCCATATTTCCTTATTTATTTTCTACTTGAGGTCGGATCGTGCTATACTACATTTTTACATGATGTGATGTTGGAATCTTGCTAGGAGGGGCCCTTTTGTATAGCAAGTCCTTTAGGGTAAAAGTGTGCTACTGAATGTTTCTCCTGTTATGTTGTCAACCCTGCATCTTTAGCTGCTATTTTCTCTTGAGGATGGTGTTAGTTTTCATGATATTTTTGCTAATAATAAATATGCATGTAACTAAGAAAAGGCATACGAGGGCTTTATATAGGGCTTAGGGTTTCCCTTATGACGAATGCCTGTGTATCTTTTTGCACGGTTTACTCCTATGTTATTTTATGCCTCGTCTTACTATTTTATATAAAGTGCGAAAAAATGTCTTACCTTTGTGAAGGATGCCCTTAGACTGGGGAGGATTCCCGCAAGAGGACTTGTTTGGTGACGGGGAATGTCCTTAAGAAAGACCTTTTTGTTTGAGGGGAAGTGTTCTTCAGGAGTACTTATTTGCTTGAGTGGGGTGTCCTTTCGGAGGACTTATTTGCTATAAGGAGTGTCCTTTAGGAGGATTTATTTTCTTGAGGGTACGTCTTTCGTCATGTGTAGAATTTGTTAAGATTGTGTATACTCCATAGTCGAGGCAAAGGATGCTCTTCCCATTTTCTAACTTGTAAGCTCTTCCTAATACTAAATCTTCAATTTGAAAGCTCCGAATTTTTACTCTTTTGTTGTGGGCACTAATCATAGTACTTTTTGTACCGTTGTATGCAGAGAAAAGTTTTTTCTTTCAATTCTTCAATAAGGTCTAGACTTTTCGTTAGGAGTTCTGCATTACTCTCTTCAAAAAAGTGTAGGATTCCATGAGAGGGTATCCCAATTTCTTAGTCCCGTAGACCCTCGAGTTGTTTTCTTGTAAGCCCATAAAACACTAGTTAATTGTTCTACTCAATTTTAACCAGCTCGTTCTGACCTCCTCCTAATCCCTTGTACCAATATACGGTTGGTGGCTTACACCTGTCCATTGGACTGGGGATGTGCTACCGACATGAACCTTTGCTTGATGTGTAAGCCTTTGCACCATTTTTGTATTTTTCATCCTTGAAACTACCAGCATTATCTAAGATTATATCTTGATGAAGTCCGAAGCAGCAAATAATATTCTTCCATATAAACTTCATTACTTTCCCTTTCGTGATATGAGCGAGAGGCTCTGGCTCCATCCCCACATGGTAAAGTAATTAATGGTTATAAAAAAAATTTCTTTATTTGGGAGCCAGGGAAATGGGTCCCATAATATCCATCCCCCACTATGAGAAAGGACAAGATGACAACATAGTAGTGAGGGGCTCAGCCGGTTGATGTATAAGGGTTGAATGCTTTTGACATTTTCCACATTTGCTCACTAGCTACCTAGCATTTTGTTTCACGGTGAACAAAAAATACCCAGTTTGTAAAGCTTTGTTGGCTAACATCCATGCTCCTTATGTTCTCCACAACAAACTATTATGTATTTCTTTGAAGACATGTATTCCTTCTTGTTGAGATAAGCATCGGGGGAAGGGATGTGTAACATATTTAAGATATAGGATCCCCCCTGTAATCTGAAACAAGTGTGCTCCAGTCTTTTGTTGGAGAGATAGCTTGAATGCTCAAGGGAGCCATTAGCTCTGGTAGGTGTTGTATAGTAATATGCTTAGTTCAACAATCTTCCAGAGTGCTTCCAAGTTTGGAGAGGCAATCAACTTAATATAGTCTTCTCTTGGAATTTGAATAAGTTGAAAAGTTTTAAGTCCCGTCTTTAGATCTACTATTTGTTGTAGATACTGTATCTTGCTCTCCTCTTTGGCTTCGTATGTTTTGTTTACTTGTTCAACTATTAACCGGGAATTCGAGTAGGCGACAAGATGTCTAGTACCCACTCCGTGAGCCATCCTCATGCCTATCATTATTGCTTCATACTTGACCTCATTGTTGGAGACCTTAAATTGGCAAATTCCGTATCTTCCCTCTACGGTGAGGTGATGAGTACACCGCCTTGCTTCTTTGTGTTGTGGCTGACCCATCTACATGGAGAACCACAATTCCTTCTTTGGAGTTTCCTCCAAGGGTGACCCTGTCATCTCGGAGATGAAGTCCGCCAAAGCTTGGGATTTGATTGATGTTGGTGTCCAGTAAGAAATATCGTGTTAGCTCAGCTCCACCGCCCACTTTACCAAATGTCCTAAAGTATCTGCGTTGCCCAAAGTTTGTTTTAGAGGCAAATTGGTTCTTACTCTGATAGGGGATGAGAGAAAATAAGGGCGCAACCTCCTAGCCGTGACTACTAATGCCAAGGTCATTTTTTTTGATTGGGGTGTATCGCCCTTAAGCTCCATTCAGTACCTTGAGGACGTAGTAGATTCGTATTTGTTTTCTTCATGTTCCCGAATGAGAACAGAGCTGACCGCCTGAGTATTAACATAGAGGTAGAGGTAGAAGGTGTCCCTCGTGAAGGTTTTACCAACAGGCGGAGCCTTGCCAGATATTTCTTGAGTTCCTCGAAGGCTTGTTAACAAGCCGTGTTCAACTCAAAGTTCATTGCCTTCCTCAATGTTTTGAAAAAAAAAAAGGCAAGTGTTTCTCTACAGCTATGGAGATAAAGTGATTGAGTGCAGTTATTCTCCCAGTAAACCGTTGTACTTCTTTCATATTGGCTGGTGCATTCATATCTAGAATAACCTTGATTTTGAGGGGGTTGGTTTCGATACCACTTTGAGTGACCATGAATCTAAGGAAATGCCCCCCTCGTACTCCAAGCGCGTATTTTCCTGGGTTGAGTTTTAGTCTGTATTTTGTCAAGGCTAAGAACGTTTCCTACAAATCTGCAATGTGATTTTTAGCCTTTTTACTCTTCACTAACATGTCGTCTACATAGACTTTGACGTTCCTCCCCAGTTTTGGCTGAAATATTTTGTCTACTAGCTGCTATTATGTGTCTCCTGCAATTTTTAGCCAATGATATTGCTATGTAACAAAATATGCTGGCAGAAGTGATGAAACTGACCATTTTTCAATCTTCAGAGTCAGCATAATTTGATGATATCATTGCGAGGCATCCATCATGCTCATCCACTTACATTCGAATATGAAATCTATCAGTTGATCGATTGGGGGTAAATAATAAAAGTCCTTGAGACATTTTTTGTTTAGTTCCCTGAAGTCAGTACACAGTCTCCACTTTCCTAATGGCTTGGGTACTAGGACCACATTAGACAACCATTCAAGGAACTATATCTCCGTGATGTGTCCTCCTGTCAATAGTAAATCGAACTTGGATTATTTTGATACTTAAAGATTTATGTTGAGATGATGGGTAATAACGCTAGGGTCGATCCCTTCCAAGTATTGGGGGTCCAGGCGAAAATATATGTGTTACGTCGCAGGCATTGCATTACTTCTTCCCGTACCGCATTTTCTATTTGGGAACCAATTTGGGTAGTGAACAGGGTGTATCTAAGTCAATCAACCTCCAAATCACACACGGATTTTTTGGTTAGTTAGCTGATTTAAGGGCTTCCGAATGGCGTAGAACTCTCTACACTAAACTCCCCTTTTCTACTGTATAAAAGTCTATAAATAGAGGTCATGTGAAATCATTTGGTAGTATCAACTCTTTCATTCAAACTCTCACTTATTCTCTTAATTAACTCTCGGTTTTTGGCTGTTGTAAGCTCTCTTTTTGCACTCCATACAAATATATATCTTCTTAACATCATTTTCTACTATTATTCTCACTTTGATTCAAATTTTTGTTACATTTTTCTTTGTAAATCGTTACTAACTTAAGAATCAAAGTGCTATTCTTTCTTTTGCAGGGTTAGTCTCCAATTAATCTTTGTATTTTTCTCAAGATCCTTCATTCCTTGTGGTGCGGCTCAAATTTAGTATGCATCATTGACACCATCTGTGGCAATACTTGAGCTTAAGATGTGAGAAATAGTCAGTTCAAACAACAGAGGTGATAATAGATCCTTTGATGGAAACACCTCCCTCCTTGCTGTAGCTAGATCCACCAATCCACCTCTAAATCAAACTTGGGGGATTGCTCATGCTCCAGATGAAGCTCTCGACCCCACGGCTCTGCATGCTACCATGAACCCACTATTTGTAGAAAGTGGATCAGCCAAAGAAGTGCGACAAAAGCGTGAAAAATAAAATTCAATGATAAATGTAATAAATAAACCAAGCAAGGGGTGTACCCCTGATCTATCCAGGGCATTCAATGTATAACAACAAAACATAGGCCAAGAATGACAGAAAAACGAGCCGATGGTGCAAGAAAATAAAATCAAATTTTACTGTCGTAGTTTTCATCAATATGCTTCTAGCATTGTTCCAATTCTTCAATCAGCGTCCACGATGAGATTTCAAAGTAGAAATCCTCTAAAAGTCGTCGACACACCGCTGGAAATTGTTTCTTTCTCGTGCTAGCAAGAAAAGAAATGGGAATAAAGAAATCAATTCTACGTTATCCAATTAACGGATTGATCTTCTATATTCTTTATTTGATCCAAAATCAAGAAAAACTAGGATTTTTCTTTGGCGAATTTTCAACTAGTGAGAGAGAGATGAGAGAACCAAATTGTATGTATTTAAAAAGTGTGTATTACGTGTTTTTGGATAGATAAAAAAGTATATATTAGACCTAGTATGTATATGCCCTTGAACTGGTCCAAGGTGGTTCCTTGAACAATCTCAACACTTCCACATCATGCTAGCTGAACTCTAGGAGTCCCGTAGGTCCAAAATTCAGCCAACGCTACATGTAAGAGAAGTCATGTTTTTTTTTACCAATACTAGGTCAAAATTGGTCATGGGTTTGGCTTTAAATGGACTAGGCCTTATTTTAAATAAATCAAACCAATGTCCAATAGACTTAATTAAATCTAATTTCTAGCAACAACCCATGGCAATAGAGATTAGGTGGATAATGATGTGCACATTTGGGTTTTAAGTTTCATAAGAGTGCAGTCCTTCCATCAACCATTTTCTGGCCATAGTGTAGTGCATAGAATTTAGGGTTGGTTCCTATCCTGGACTAGGCATCTGTACTTATATTTCGAAACGTTGCTTACCTTATTGATTAACTCGGGAAAGCCTATCCCATTCATTCAGTCACTTGGTCACAGATTTTAAGGGCTTAACCGGGTCCCAGAGCATATAAAAGATATTCTTGTCACAATACTGACAAGGGATAAATTCTTTTTGGAATCCACCATCCTCGCTACATACTCCAATTGCACTGGACAAGGTTATGATGACCATGTATCATGACACAGTCACCGCTTGCCATATCCAAGATATAGATTTTATATGCACGTGATTGATATGATACCTTAAGTCTAAGGACTAATCCCATACTATCGGGACCATGAAACCAATCATATTGACCAAGCCCTCAAGGTTTTCATATGACGTTTCCCGCGAGTCAGTTCAGTCAGTTAGTTACCTTGCTGACTAACCCATTAAAATTGCATAGACAACCTATGTCCCCTACCGATGAAACATGAATACATAGTGGAAGTCTCTATAGAACACTTGATACCCTATCTCAAGATCCTCAACTTGGAATGTTTCAGATCAACCTTCAGAAGTTAGTTTCACAATTGCCAACATATGCGTAATCCAACTCTAGAGATTTAACCTATCGGTCTATGGGTTTTTGTAGTGACATTGAACTGTCGTTTGATGTATGTAGTAAATACAATAAAACACTAATGCTCTTTGATGAACACTTACTATATTCATTAGTACAATATTAATTTGATAAATATTGACGAATAGAAAATAGCCAATCCAATTGATTTTTTGGTCACCTATTCTTACAATATCCCAGTTGACCATTAAGCCAATTACCTATGTTACTTAGAGTCTTCTGAGTTTGAGCAATCTATGACAACATCAGGTATAATGCATCCAATAAAATGTTCATACTACCTACGACGACAACGAGGGTATGTCAAACATCTAAGCTTTCTAATCAATTTGCCTTGACTAAGTCTTGAAAAACTTAATCTTTTATATAGGAATTCAATTCCTTTTTATGGAGTATTTCATAAATAATGCTCGTTTTTTAGTGTTTCCTAACATCTTAATCTTATTCTAAATGAGTAATACATTACACACTAAATACTTTGGAACACAAGCAAACTCCCACTGACCTTTGAGCTCGTTTTATCAACTCATACCCAATATGAGCTTGACAACCGAGTATCCCAGTTACATGTACTATCAAACCTAGTTCGAACTCCATGTCCAATCATAAGGCTCCAAGCCATTAACTCTAACTAATGTCTCATATCACTTCTCCTTATGTCCTATTTTATTGTAATCCAATTGCTCGAACACATAAGGACTGGAATATAGTTAATAGAAAATGCTATTACAAATTATGTTTACAAGATGTTGCATAAAAACCAGACTCCCACTAATTCCTTGACGTGGGTAGAACTATCCAACAAACTCAAATACTTAGGACAAAGATTTGTCATCCAATCGGAACCAAGGTAGTACACGAAAAAGCTAATCAAACAAATTCAAATTGAGTTTGATTTCTTCCTAATTAGAGACCTTTCAACCATGGTCCTTCTAGGAAGAATTTCACTAAGTGAAAGTTACATTCTCGTTTAGGTACAGTAAAACCTCTATAAATTAATAATCTTGGGACCATGAAATTTTATTAATTTAGAGAGATATTAATTTATCGATAAATTAATATTTTATTAATTAAAAGAGAGATTTTTTAAATTCAACAAATTTAGTACATATATATTGAAAATAAATGAATTCATATATGTTTCAATGATTATATTCATGCATCAATCAATTTTTTATAACTAATTAAATATATTCATGTATAATATCAATTCATTGTATACAATTAACTATTATATTCATAGACACATGTATCAATTCATTGGAATTTCTTAAATATACATGATTAATTCGTTGCACTTAAATAACTATTATAACCAATTAAATATATTCATGCATGATGAATGAAACATATACTACATAAATCTCAATATGATAATAAAATAATTCATAACACCCAACCATGTCTTCTCATCTAAAAGACATCGCAAAATCATCCATGAATGATCAAATGCGTAAAGCATTATAGACTTCATATTTTAGTAAATTACCATAATATTTATAATTTTATATTTATGAATTATTAATTTAGAGTTTTAATGGGACCTAATATTTATAAAGAAATTTTTCAAAAAATTATTATTTTATTATCTTATCGAATTTGATGATTTTTACAAAGGCCTAAGTCGGGACCGGAAGATTTTATTATTTTAGAGAGTTTATTAATTTATAGAGTATTAATTTATAGAGGTTTTACTGTATTCAAGAATTCGAACCAAATACACACCCTTTTGATCTAATCGAAAGGTACTTAGTTTGGTTTACCACCTCAAGTCTAAATCCTTGAATCTCTCTCTAATGTCATTAGACTTGTGAACCCCCACATTAATCCTGTGCATTTGGTGACTCACAGGTATCATATTAGATCTAATACAATGGATTAATGGCAAGCCCACTTTGTTCTAAAAAGAGCTTCACAGTCTTTCTCCTTCTCAAATAAGATTTTGTAAGCTAGTAGACCCAAATTGTCTATATTTAGACTTTTTGAATCTACCAATAATTTCATACTTAACTAAAGGAAATTGACCTAACATTACTGTAAGTATTATCTTGATTATAATTTTAATCCTTTGTTTAAGCATTGATAATCTAATTATGAGATAGTATTAAACTTATGTATCAATCCGTTCAGACAAGAGTCCCATTCTATATCAAATAAATAACTTCATTGATGAAAACATGTAATCAAGAATTGTCCAACAATAATTAATAAAATACTTTGATCATGCTATGTTATATAAATGCTATCCTAATATGGTACTACCAAGCCCAACTAGTCCCCAGTGTTTGTAGCAACAACCCCACTATTTCTAAGCCTTAGGACTATCAGTTTTACCACCTGCAAACCATTTGTAGATTATGAATAATTGGTATCTAATACCAAAGGTAGAATAATAATCATGTCAATACCCAATTTAAAGTGTACCTTCATTGGGAAAGAACTTAGGACACTCCCTCTTCCAATGGCTTTTTCCTTGGCAGAAGATACAAATATCATTTGGAATCCTTGACTGCCGAATCCTCTTCCTATTTCCTCTACCCTCGCCTTGCAATGTAACAGGAACACTAGCTAGCAGCAGTTGACATGTCCCATCCTTCTTCCATTTCAGCATTCGACACTCTTGTTTTTCGCTTTAGAGGTTGAAGCCTCTCCTACTAGTACCAATGACGCAGATTTTTCAATTATTGCCTCGTATTGGACCAATATATTTATCAACTCATGAAAACTTTATCAATTCCATTATGTTGTAGTTGACAATAAATTGGTTGAATGAGGGAGGAAAGAGACTTTCCTCTTTTCTCTTTTTCTCTTTTCCAAAATCAACATGGAAGCCTTTGTGCTTCTCCATGAGGGATAACATTACACTCCATGCTCTCATACAGATGACCCTTTCACGATTTTGGCACCGAAGAATGTCTTCGTCGCGGCATATCTAAATATATCGGTCCTGTGCTGCATAAATATCATTCATGTGCAGCATTATCAACCTGGCATCATCATACCTTTTGTTCTATTTCTGTATCTTGTTAGTCATTGAGCACAGTATGATGCTGCAAACTTTTTGGTTATTCAGGCAAGAACCCCTCCATCAAGGTCCGAGGAAGAGACTTATCCAGAATATAGATATGGTTCTCGAAATCGAGGACTATCCTCAGATTCCTCAGCCAATTGGTGTAGTTGGTTACATCAAATTTATTAGCCTTGAGTATAGTGGTTAGTGGATTCTTAGTCATCTATAGTTAAATCAAAAATATTTTACTAGATTATCATAATATTGTATTCAAGTTAAGACTTGATTTTTAGTCATTAACCTCTTCCACTATTTATGCAAAAGCCCATCACTCTCAAACGGGATTTCGTAATACCATTTTCTAGTCGGTTTGGGGTCCACAAGCAAAATGATCCATGCCCAACTTTTACGATTCATATGAAAAATAATATTGTGGGAGGTATTTAATATCATTCTCGACTTATGAGATCCCCCATGAGTGAAGGAAACAGAAGCATATTCACTTTGTTCTCAGTAATAGCGCAAGTTTATTTCAATCCCAACATGCCACAACTTGTGAGATCACACTTGGGTGCTTCCTCACTATATTATTATGGACGGAAGTCTTGGAATAAACAACTCTTTATTTTAATTTCATTTTGGGTCTAATATTTGACTTGGTCTAACCAAGTGATAAAATATTTTTAGATTTGACCAAGATTTCATCACATTATTGGATCTTGCATGTTAAATATCAAATATTTAAAAGCGTTAATAAAACCTAAGCACATATATGGAACTCGAGCACCAAATATTCACACCAATATTCACCGAGTCTCCAGTGATATGGATAATTGCTAGATGGTCATCCATGGTAAAAGGTTTTTCCAATTAATGGTTAATTGGGAATGATTAATTAAATTAAATTTAACTAATTAATTTTTTTAGATACAAGCCAAAGTCTAATTAAAAGTGAACCTAAAGAGTCAAACACGGACCACAGAGAAGGAAAAATGAATTAATTTGAAATTAATTTTGGAAGATGTAAGTAATTAAATTATTTACTTATGGGATAATCTATTGGATGGATGGACCAAAATTAAATTAATTGAATTGATTCACACATAGATCACACACTTATCTTAGAACTTTGAAGAATGCTAGATTACGCTCTACAGAGCGGGATATGAACTAGCTGCCAGCTAGTTTTCAAACCTCATTGAGGTTGATAGGAGGTTTCATTTCCTGTAGTGCTAGTACTTTACCTAGATTGGCCAGTGCCTTTCCTTGTGACCATATAGGCAAGGAATCTGCCGCTTCGAACTCGAAATCCGCATTTAGCCAAATCTAATTTCCTTTAGTACCTCCTTAGTATGTCAAACGTTTCAGCTGGGTCGGTGATATGTTGGTCCACTTGCGAGCCTTCACTAGTATGTCATCAACGTGTACTTCATGTTACACCTCAGTTGCTCTATAAACATGCAGTCCACCAGTGATTGATAGGTAGCACCTGCATTATTTGGCCGGAATGGCGAAACAATACATCAATAAAATAAAGCTAACTCACTTCTGGTCATTAGGATTAAGCATAATTTGATGATAACCCTAGGAGGCATCTATTAGACTCAATAATTCATGACCAAATGTGAAATCCACTAGCTAATCTATGCGGCGGAAAGGGTAGAAGTCCGTACAACATGGTTTTTTAACATCTCTAAAATCCACACGCATGCATTATTTGTTATGTGGCTTGGGAATAAGCACAGATTTGAAAAGTATTAGGAAAATTGAATCTCCTTAATATGCCCCATAACGAGCTTACCTCCTTCTGGATGACTTTGTCCTTTTTCGAACCAAAATGCCTCTTCTTCTGCTTCACAGGAGGGAAGGATGGTTCTAGGTTTAAGCTATTCACTGTAACACTGGGATACATTCCAACCAATTCACCAGTTGGCTATGCAAAAATGTCCCCATTTTCCTGCAAGAAAGTAGTCAATTGCCCTACTGACACAGGGCTGAGCTGGGAGCCGATCTTGATAGTTTTGTCTAGCTTTCCTGGGACCAACTGGATACTCAACAACTCCTCTATAAACTGCATGCAGGCAGGAACCTCGTTTCCCTACTCGTCATATTGGGTAGGTCTGTTATCTTTCTCCTGGTTGCGCTGAAAGAGGTTTATTTCCACATAATTCCTATTGCATCTTTTCAGAGATTCGACGTAGCATTTTCGTGATATGTATTGATTGTCTGTTAATTTCTCCACTTAGCTCCAACAGGATAAATCAACTTCGTGTGGTAGGTGGAGACTATCGCCTAGAAGGCATTCAGAGCTAGTCGCCTTAGGATGTTGTTGTGAGTTAAAGGTACGTCTACTATGAGGAAATGAATCATCTTAGTTGTACTTTGCAATCAGTTTCCATGAATGCTCTAGACATGCTAGCATGTGCATGTTTGGCCCTCTTGGAGTCCCCATCAGTAGGTCATATTTCTATCATGTGGATCACAACTTTGGCCGTTGTGTTTTTCAGGCTCTACTTCTAGGTAGGAGTTTCATCCCTTCTGTGTTCCCTTCTAGAGGAATCTGCAGTTCTCTCCTAACTTCTGCGGGAGCTTATGGCGAGAGTGCTCCTCCCTTGCTCGCTTTGTCAATCTTTATCAACTTAATCCTTAAGATAGTCAATTGGGATCAGTTATTCTATCTCATGTCTTAGCCGGCGATACTTGTCGGTATCGTGCCCATACTCCCTGTCACACCTACAGAAATACTTAGATTTAGGTAACTGCGGTCCTTCCTCGAAAACTTTAGGTCAATGTAGAGTAGGAAATTGATCTATGGCTATAAATGTTGGGTTGGTTATGAGTGGGGCGTAATGCTCATTCTCATGATTGAGGGGATTAAATCGTCTTTTGGGTTCCGCTCTACTCCTACGGGATGAGGGTCCTTCATTACCATCCATTTGTTGTGCTGATTATTTTTCTTTATTAATTGTGTATCTTTTAAATTTATATACCTGGGTACCCAAGCTAGTAGGTCATAGAAGTCGAAAACAAGATTCTTAGCCAAGGATTCAATATAGAGGTCCCCCACAAAGCCTTGGGTGATGACATTGATCAATATCTCTAGGTGCCTTGTCTGGGCCTTTAAGATGGCCTTGTTAAAATATTCAATATATGCCGTCTATGTCTCTTTCTCTCCTTTAGGTTCACCTCGAAGAGGCTAATGCCTGATTTTCGGCACTTCGTGCTGCTAGAGAACTGGATAGGAAAAGGGAGCTAAACTTTGTGGAAGATGTTATTGATTTGGAAGCTAGTCGAATCACTGTTGAATAGAATTGATTAGTTAGTAAGAACATGATATTTAATACAATTAGTATACCTGTGTAGCATATCTATGTTTTCAAACATAAAATATGCTCAGTAAGGATGGTGGTGCCATTGTAAATGGATAGATTCAAGGGCATCTTGAAATAAGTAAGGAGCTCCTCTCGTATGATACCACGCTCCAAAAGCGGACTTCGTTCCTTACCCTTTGGCGGAATTCCATCATTTTCTTCATGAGAGAGTGCTAGCTCTCAGGAGGTCCCTAGGGAACCCCTTCCTCGCTTGTAAGCTCGACAGGTACAAGATCCATCCTGTTGGAGACCAATAAGAACTTGCTCATTAGTTCCTTGCTCACTTGATGCCCCACTCTTTTCGTATTGGGAGAATTGTCCTACTCCACTAGGTTGGGAGCCTCGAAGAATTGCATTGATGGTCTCCACTATGAACTGTCGGAGCTCCTCATCAAGAAGCGGGTTGACGATAGTAGGTATAACTATCGGGTCAAAAGCTGGATTAGGGGTAGTGGATCCCCTTATAACCTTCTCTGGAGGTGGAATAGCTGAAACTACCACAGCAAGGAAGGGCATGTTTCCCTTAAAAGATCCATTGTCACCTCGATTATCTGAACTTATCATTTTTCATTTAGAAATTTCAAGTGTTCCCACATATGGCGCTAGTGATGAGTATCAGATTTTAGCCACACCATAAGGGTTGGAGGATCTTCAAAGAAATCATAAGATTAATGAGGGACTAACTTGAAAAATAGAGGTTAACACATTAATACTTAAGTTAGTACTTACCTCAGGATTTAGAATTATCTGGAAGGACTTATGGCCTTTTGACTAGTCTTGCTCAGTCTATCCAAGTCTTCCAGGAGTCTGTTACTTGCTAGTTATGAGCTATGTTGCCACCAAATGTATAGGAGTTTGCTAGAGATTCTTTGGAGTGACGTGTCCTAATGTGTTGGGAACCTATACCACATGTCCGTCTATCTATTTTATAATTTTATTAATAAGCTGTAAGAGTTGGTAGGAAACTCCTTAGGGCTTTCGCTTAAATCAACTTAAAGATTATTTGCACAAACTTTTATTTTTAGATTAGTGGTTTTTTGTAAAATAAGTTGAAAATTAAGACAGAATTAGAAGTGGTGGTGTTTGTAAAAATTACAATAGAAAACAGATAAAAGCAAAATTTGGTAATTTTTGAAAAAAAAAAAAAACACTTTTAAAACAAACTTAATGATTAAAGCTCATTTTACCCTTAAGCATTAAACAGCTTGCTTTTATTTAATATTTTCACTTGTTTTTAGTAATTTGGTTCGTAAAAAATCATAAGTTTTATTCAATTACTACAATTCATATTTACGTTTTTTACTTGTCAATATTACTAAAATATTGAATGTTAATAAAAACAAGTATTCAATAAGTATTATCATTGTTTATTCATACACAATAAATAGACTTGCATGATTGCCCAAAAAAATGTTTTTTTAAGTAATTATAATAATTTAATATATGTTAGTCTAGAAGATAGGATAATATAGCAATTAAAATATAAAATTCTATAATATTAAATATGTGAAAGCTGTAAATATTAGTGCTAAATTATTCCAATTATTTGAAAATTCTAACACCAACTTTAAATGTGCAATTCTGAAAATAAATTAAAAAGGGTAATTTTTAATTGAAATTATTATAATTAGACCAACGTAGTCCAAAAGAAAGTTGAATTTTTTTTACAGAAATCCAAAGAAGGTACAAGCATCCTAGGGGTGCCACTAGCTTCTAGTAGGAGTGATCACAGTGCAGTTCCGATAAATTCTACGCTATTTCTAAATCGAATTGCTATTTACAATTTTTCATAATAATTTGTCAATTGTCACTTTCAAAAACAAAATCGAAAGTGCAATTTTACACGATTTCGTATGATTTTGTTTTAATGCTTATTAAAATTAAATGTTTAAACAAACAAAAAATAAGAAAAAACATAGTTAAATTCTTTAGTCAATAAAGAGTAACAAATTCTTTTGAAAATTATCTTTGATTGAAGTCCAATGCACAATAATCAACACAATACAACTAAATGTTTTGAAAATTATGTTGAAGGACAATTTCCAACCAACAAATATCTGAAAAACCTAATATCAACTTTAGATATGGAATCTTGAAAATAAATTAAAAGGGATAAATTTGAATTCAAATTAGGGTTAAATACACTTTAGCTCCCTCAAATCTAGTCCAAGTCTTAAACCCCTCCCCCACAACGTTAATTGTTGGGACAAAAATACCCTTTATACGTTCCATGTATTTATTTGTATGTTCTTAATATATTTTAAACATTAATTTAGTATCAAATTAACTTTTTACCTAAAACAAAAATATTCTTGATTGAAATATTGAATGAATAATTACTAACTTGAGCATCAGAGATCAAATTAAAGTAATAAATTAGTATGATATATATAAAACAAATACTAATCACAGACAATTTATCTTATTTATTTAAACTAATCCAAAAGTTATTAACTAACTAATCAAATGAAACTTGACTTTTCTTGATAAATATATTCAATTTTCTTAATATAAAAGAAAAATGAAACATTGATGAAATGTTGCACATTTGTGAAAAAATATGATTGATACACCTTTGTCTTGATTTTGTAAATGATATATATTTAGAAATGGGGATGTAATTATTCATCTTTCTCTAAAATTATTTAGATTGGGTAGTTGAAAATTTAAGTTTAAAAAATTAATAATATCTGTTTACATTCGATATTTGTGTATTTTTTATTTTACTCATATATTACTTAATTTTTAGTCTTTGAAGTTTTCAATTGCTTAAGCTGCTAATTATATTTTTTTTTATTAACATTAAAGCATATTTATTGTTAACTTTTAGATGAAAATCTTAAAAAGCATTTGTGCTTTAAATATATTGATACGTACTGGGGTCCAACAACATCATAATAATCGAAGGACTTCCACAAAAATTTTAAAATTACCAGGGTATTGACATACATAACAAAAGTTATCACTCCAATGCTTATATTAGTACCGTGTTTATTGAAGAAATAAAAGAGAAACATGAATCGAAGTGATAATAATAGTTGAAAATAGTGTTAAAATGATATAATTTGTTTAGAGTGCCAAAGTATGCTGAAAATAGCTAAAAAATCCAGAGAAAATGAGAGTTGAAGTGTGAGAATGTGTTATGAAAATGATCATGTCTCATTTTATAGATTTTCGTAGAGCAGGATCCTTAGTCAGGGCAAATGATACGACATTAGATAGCTATATGTATTAGCTAAATAAAAGATGTTTATAAGTGTTTATTTTAGTATTTGTAAGTACTCCCAGAAAAGTAAGATGTAACAATCTTATAACCTCCTTTTGCGAGAGGTTTAAAAAAGTAGTTTTCAACTTCTAATTTCAAAAAAATACTTTTGAATTATTTTGGCTAACTTCAGTTTCTCGAACTACTAGAGAAAGCTCTTTTGACACAAAACTTATACGCACCTTGACAGCGGAGTTTTTAGTTGTTTCGATTTTATTATTGTTGATAATTGTGGTCCAATGACCGCGGCCTACTAAGGCAAAGCCCACAAGTTCCACCCACTTGACAAGACCCACTTCAACTCTACTCGGCCCATACCCAGTACCCGATACCCGACCCACTACTCTATACTTAAGGTGTAACCTAACCTTAGAAGCATTTAGTCTGCTTCTCTTTTCAACTGTGCCGCTGTTTTCTGTTCCCCTTTTTACCTCTTCTATATTCTGCCATGGATTTGCTGTGATTCTCCTTCTCTATTCTTCACCGGAGAAGGAAGTGGCTTTCCTAAGCCAATCTAATGGCTTATGGAAAGCCACCAAGCCTTCCTTATCAGTTGTCCTCACCAACTCCTATAAATAGAGATTTTTTCCCTTTGGCCAAAATACATAAGAAATACATCTCACATATCTCCAAATCCTTCGAGTTATTAGTGAACATGTTATCAGTCTCTGTGACTTGTGGATCTCGGTGATTTTGAAGTTGTTAAGGTGGAGTAGCCGTGGGTGCAACTGTGAGATTCTGAGTTTTCTGTGACAGAGCTTTGTGCTATACCACTTGGATCTGGTTCTATCTTAGCTACCTTCTTTATTCTCAAATATAATTTGTTTATATTTTTTTGTTTCTCTTATTTGGTCTGTAATATCTAAGGAGTTTTGTACTCCATTATATTTCTGTAATAGCTTGTCAGGCCATTTGTTTAAGGTATCACTCAGGGGTTCAAACCATACAGTGGTATTAGAGCCATCTCTAATCCGAAAAGAGTCCGGTGGTGGTAACCTCTGAAACCCCTCCTTTTTATTTTCTGTTGATATCTCCGTTCTATATTACTGTTGGATATTATTTATTCTTCTGTGTTCATTTACCGTGGTTAAGCCCCCTAATATCCCTCTTGGCCGGACCCTTGAGGTCGTCGAGTATCTAAGACGGGACTTAGGCTGGTAAACCTCGGGTTTCGTTATACTCTGCTTTCATTACCTGTTGATCTGTTGTGATCTCTGAATCTTTGTGATATTATCAATCTGTGTGATTTCTTTGTATTGATCTGTGTGATCTCCTAAAAAACTATTGATATATATTTTGTAGTGATTTGATTATTTATTAACTGTTTTTTGAATGATTGTGATCTCTATGATCTTATAATCTTACTGAGAACTCTACTGCGACATATTCTCTGTTCTTTATTGCAATATTACATATCTGCTGCATTCTCTGATTTCCTGAGATATCAACTGCAATCTTTGTGATTTTGTCATCCTCGTTTTATTTGATTAGTTACTGTGATCTGTCGTGTTTTTCTGATATTTCTGTGACTTATTTGCTGAGAGTACTTGTTAAAAATATTTTTCCTGAATAATCAGTAAAACTTGCTTAAAAACCTTTTCTGAATTTTTTTTTAAAATTTGTTTTAATGGCCGGATATAACCTACAACCTTTCGATGGAAAAAGTGACTTTTCAATCTGGCAACAAAAAATGAAGGCATTTTGATTCAGCAAAGAGTTTTTAAAGACATTGATGACAACTATTCGGAAAATATTTCAGAAGAAAAAATACAAGAAAATGATGAATTTGCTTACTCCTCGATTATTTCGAACTTGTCTGACACTGTTTTACGTAAAGTTGGTAAACAAAATTCTTCTAAAGAATTGTGGGATAAACTTGAAGAGCTTTATACTGAGACATCCTTGCCTAGTAAACTGTTTCAGGACATTAAACTCATTGGTGACAAAAATATTGATGAGTATTCCCCAATTGTGTTTAATGAGATCTGTTCAGGACATCTATTGAAATCTTGGCCTACTAGGTTGTATGCAATTTTAAGATGAATATCAAACATTAATTTTCTTCCATATAATTTTTTTATCATTGTTCTAGGACAACCATCTCCTAAGTTATTGATTCGTCTATCCATTACTGATTAAATGTATTTTTTAATCAATCCTTCCTTGAAAGTTGTTTTTATTACTACCACAATAGTTCCTATGTGGATCCATTTCATAGTAACCGCTACTTTTTGTCTAAGCTTACTTAATTCTTCAAGAATTTCTTCTTTAGGAATAAGCTGAATTTCCATCACATTACCTGTAAGTTCCATGGAACAACAAACTCACCTGAACTTACTTTGTAAAAATTCTATGATGTTTCCTCTGGTTTAGTCCTATCTGGTTGAGGATCTCCCGATTCCTCTAATCCTAAATCCATCGTATGGGCTGAGGTTGGACTCTTGACACATGATTCTTTCATGGTTGTGCTAGATACCTTCATCCTTGGAACTAATCTTGAGAGGCTTTTAGAGGTTTGAAGCCTATCTCCCTCATTGTAGTTATTCTGACTAGATTGAAGATCCATCCGAATCAGTCTCTATTTCTTCCTCATACACACTTTCGTCTGAAGAAAGATCTTTGAATCGGTATATGGGTACCAAATTGCCATAGTAGATTGTGTCTACAATGTCATTCGTAGCTTCAAATTTTCTTAGTTCACCATGTTTCTGCGGGCAACCTGGAGATATATATCCCTTTGTTCCGCACGTCCAGTAGTTGCAGTTTTTGAAACTTTCATTAGCCTGGTATGGGCTTATCTGAAAGTTCTCCTTGTAGGGGTGTTTTCCATAGATATGGTCTCTGTTCGCCTAGATCAATGAGACCCTTGTTGGTCTGATTTCTATCCAGATTTGTATGATCTGACCTCTGATTTAGACCACCATGATAATTGCCTGAATGAGGTTCTTTTGAAACTCCTAAGGTAGGAGTCATTGTTCTGCTTCTCACTTTTCCTCGGCTCACTTGATTCTCCTATAATTTTAGGAAAATTATTGTTATCACGACAGTGAGGAGTTTTCTTGATCTTATCTCTCAACCTCTTCATGTTCTTTTAGATGAATGCTTAATAATAGCAATCCTTCATTTTGTCTTTGAAAAGGGACATCCTCCTTGTGACTGAGTCCAGCTGTTCTTTAGGTACTTTGTATAATTTGATCAACATTTCCCTCCATGGTTTATAGATCTTTGCAAAGAACATGGGGGCTACTACTTCTATTGCTACTCCACTTTGGAAAAAATACTTGCGAAACTAATAAATATATTCATCTACTGCACAAACACTTCTCAATTCAAGGCCAAAGAGGGCTTGTGCATATTCTCTAGCATTCTTTGACTTACTTCCTTTGAAATATCCTTTTCCAAGGAAGTGTATCTTGATAAACTTTCCTAGTCGTTCTGCCATTGCGCTTTTTGAATCTCCAACAAGAATACTGGCTTTGGAATCTTTTAGGGTATTATTCCATCTGATCTTTACAGAACATTCCAAGCCCAACTCCATTGATCTTATGAAGTTTTCTTTGTAAAGTTCTAGGGTTGATGTTGTTGTCTTCATGTCTGCAACCCATTCGTCTATCAGCTTCATGGATGCAAGGGCTAGATAATTGTCCTTGCCTAATGTGTATTTTCTGGCACTCTCATTGTGTTTCTTCCTAGATTCTCTCTAAGTCTGGTCCGCACAAATGTTGGTGTTAAGTTGGTGTGGATATCCGTACTTTCCTGGATGATCTTATGGAGGATCATTGGAACCTGCACTTCCCTCCAGCAGCAGTAGTGCTGGAGTGATTTCTTTGGTTTGAATGTTGACTAAGTCCACAATCCCATGTTGGGAAAAGATTCAGTCAATTCCTGTAGATTTGATAGATCTGTCCTCCTTACCTCTATTATTTTATGGATTTTATGGTTTCGAGGATCAGATTATCTCTTATCTTTGGTTTTGGAATCCCCATTGCCTTTCCCTTCTGATGAAGAAGAGATACTGGTCAGAGGACATCCTTAATTCTTTCTTGTTTGGATCTGGATGTCACGGGACTTTCTCTTTTATTTCTCTTTAGATTGGTAACTTCTGTTTTCAGATTTGCAAGATCCTTATGTAGTTCTGGGAACATCTTAAAGATCTCATGCACCTACTGGCTCAAAGTTTATATTTTCATAGGCATATGGATTAATTTATGTTCATAATCTTGAACTGTCTTTTGAATTTCTCTTAGATCTTGTAAGATCTTCTAGGTATCTTACTTGAGTTCTTTCTAGTCAATTCCTTTAATTATAATTTTAAAAACTGTATTGGTGAAGGAATTTACTTGTTTTGTTTCTCCTGGCTAGGATTCCACCATGGACTTTGGTTGCTCGTAGGCTTTTCATCGTATTTTCTTGTAGCACCTTCTTGATTTGGTGGATTCTCCACCATTCTTCTTATTCCTTCTTGGTTAGAGGTTTGGGGTCTGGTTTTGTAGCCTTCTTTAGAAATCCTAAAACGAAATTCTTTCTCTGTTTTGTTAAGATCTAGAAATACTCCTGATTATCAGTCGAACCTTCATCCGGTGGCTGGCGATAATCTTCTCCCTTTTCTAGAATTTTCATAAAGAAATTCCATCTTGTTCTTTCAAAATCTGAAAGTATTCTCTATTGTACTCGAACTTTTGTTTGTTCCTATTTTCTTAAATAGTCTTCTTCGTTAGTGGATAAAACATCTAAATGTGATATAAACAAATATGTTTTCAATAAATCTAGACTCTGATACCATTCTAAGTGAGCATGGGAATCAGAATCCAAATATAAATGAAATTAGACTAAAAAGTTCATTTTAAAGTTATATAGGGGTAAAATTATCCTATATTTGGTTTCAAAACTAAATATGTCGCTTCTTGAAAGTTACGGACAAAATCTGTCGGTTTGAAAGATAAAGAGCTAAATGTGCCAGCTACTCATACTTACAGAACCAAATTTGTCATTTCCGCATATAGTTATATAATATAGATAATTAATGATAATTTTAATTTTGTTACTTAATTAATTTTTTGTCGCTAATACTTTTTTCTCCATACTGTGGTTTAATTAATAATATTATACTATTGATTTTGATAAGTTAATTCAATATTAATTTCGGTTTCGTATTTTATCAATTTAAAAAAAAAAAGTAAAAAATTCGATGGTTTCTTTTTTCCATGCTAATCTTTCCTTGGTCAGATGTAATTAACACAACCAGTAATCTCCAAACTAAACCTTATCTTTATATTGTACTCCATGACGAACACTATCCATATATCACACACACAGACACTGAGTATTACTGCTTGCTCTTCTCCGGTGGTCTCCTTGTGAAAATGGTCCATGTGCTGCTAGTCACATTTCCAGCTCAAGGCCATATTAATCCATCTCTCCAGTTTGCGAAGCGCCTCTCAAAACTTGGCGTTAAGGTCACCTTCTTAACCAGCCATTCCGCCATACGCCGCATGACCACAACTTCTTCAACAGTTGATGGCCTAATCGACTTCGTTTCCTTTACCGATGGTTAACAATGGCTGGTCAACTGATGATGCTCAAAACATTATATCTGCACTCGGAAATCACGGCAGCAAGGCAGTGGAAGACGCTATTCGGGCAAAACGGGAAGAAGGGCATCCTTTTACTCGTGTAATCTACAGTCTTCTTGTCCCTTGGTCAAGTGGCTACAGTCTTCTTGTCCCTTGGGCTGGTCAAGTGGCTTCCCATCTTCACATTCCAGTAACTCTTCTCTGGATCCAACCAGCCACTGTTTTTGGTGTTTATTTTTACTACTTCAATAAGTATTTTGATGCTGCTCGAAGTAATGAAGTCATTAAGCTTCCCACTACCGGTGTTCGAGCCTAGTGATCTGCCATCGTTTCTATTTCCTTCAAACACCAACGTATATGACTTTGCACTGCCAATTTACACACAGAATTGTGAGATTCTTGACAGAGAGAATAGCCCGATAGTCCTTGTGAACACATTTCAAGCCTAGGAGCCCGGGCCTTTGAGTGTTATAGATAAGTACAAGTTGATGGATATAGGGCCACTAATTCCGTCCGCATTTTTAGATGGAAAAGACCCTTTGGATACTGAATTTGGAGGTGACTTGATCCAGAAGTCTCTGAATTATGTACAGTGGTTGGACTCCAAAAAGAAATTATCTGTAATTTATGTAGCTTTTGGCAGCTATTCTGAGCTATCTAAACCACAAATGGAAGAGATAGCCAAAGGTCTGATCAAAAGCGTAAGGCCATTCCTCTGGGTGATCAGAGGCGTAGAAAATAGTGGGAAACTAGAGGAAATGCTGAGCTGTGGGAAGGATTTGGAAAAGCAACGCAAGATTGTGCCTTGGTGTACGTACTCAGGTGGAGGTTCTGTCGCATCCTTCTGTGGGATGCTTTTTGACTCACTGTGGTTGGAACTCGTCGCTTGAGAGTTTAGTTTCAGGGGTGCCTGTGGTGTCGTTCCCACAACGGACTGATCAGACCACAAATGCCAAACTCATACAAGATTTGTGGAGGACTGGATTGAGTGTACGCAAACCGGAAGATGGAGGTACCTCTTATGTCAATCTCAAGACTTTCGCAGATTATGTTCTTGGTGCGGACACAACGAGGTATTAGGTAGTTGGAATAAGCCGTTTAACCCTTATACCCTTTGGGCTATATATGTATTTTATTTTGTGATGTTTATTGCTTTTCGTTATTGAAATATATATTGTGTTGAAATTAAAGGTAAACGTTTGCTATAACGACGTGGCTCAACCATAAGTACATGACTTACCATCTATGTAAGGATATTCCAAAAAGTTATACTGGAACTAGAAATAGGTCTTTATAGCAACCTTTTGTAAATTTTGATACTTCACCATATGGTGCCCCTAATAGTCACACTAATAAGTGTCAGAATTTATTTAAAATAAAATGTTTGTATAAATGACATTACAATTTAATTTTTGTAGAGTAAAAAATACTTAAAAATATATGTATAAGATAATAAGTTCATAAAATATTTTCATTTATAAAAAATATTGATAAATATAGATAATACATAATGTTGGAGAAATTAAAAAAAAAACCCTAGGGAAAAGGATTAAGAGTGTTTTTCTTCAATCAGTTATAGCAGGTTGATTCTACCATACACCTTCCATTATCCTAGTTTTGGGGTTTTAGAGGAGTGATTTGGGGGTTTGGAAGAAGGGGAGGATGGGAAGTTAATAAAATTAATTAAATTAAAAATTAAAAGAATATATAAATTGGCAAATAAAAAAAAGTAGATATCATCAAAAGGCTGTTCTCTCTTAACAATAAAATATAGATTATATGTTTTATTGTGTTGTACATATTATAGAGTTACTTATCTCGATTACATGGATTATATGTTAATGTATTAATATTAAACTTTACATAAAGTAGTCATTTAATATATTATTAGAATAATTCCAAATAAATAAAATTGGGACTCGATGTTATCATCTCATATTAATAATAATAATAATAATAAAAAATCCACATGCAAGACACTACAAGAAATATAACAAATTAGCCATGGTTAATAATAAATAGCCATAGTAAATAGTTAATTACTCGGCCATGCAATAGTTATTAGTCGTAGTTTTTGCGAGGGTGGCTAAAATATTTATTATTACTAAAAGACATGATAAATATTTTTACTATGACTCTTAGATATCACAAATAATTTTTTCATGATGAAAAATTAATTTTTCTACATAAATTTTATTTAAATGTGATTAATATTAGTTATTTGTCATAATTCTTAGCCACAATTATTAATATTGTAGTCAATAATAATATTTTTAAATGAAGAGTTGCACGTAAGAAAATTGTATTAAAATATTCATATTAAAAAGTTATGGTATAAGGATGGTCCTTTAATATTATATCTTCAACTCGTGGGACCCACAAAATGAAAGGTCATGATGTCGAGGGAAAACAATGCACTTTAATCTCTTGTGATATGAGAAATGAATAAAAAGTTTTCCCGTGGAAAATAAAATAGTAAATTATCCTACGTGTTTTGAAAAATGAAGCAAACTACCTCCCCTCCCAAACCACCAATATGAGCTAATTTGCTTCATTTTCAAATACATGAGAAAAATTTACTAATTTTTTTTTTACAGAGGAGGGTATTTGCTCATTTCACATTTTACGATGAGTAAACTACATTTAATTATGATGTCGAGAGACGAGTACAAAGAGCTTACATAACAAGAGATAATCGAAAAGATGTGACAAACCGAAGCTGACCTCTGACCACACCCATAGGGAGGTAAATCGCTATTTTTTTTTCATAAAGGAGTAATTTGCTCATTTGAGATATTACATAGGGGTTGCTTGCATTTTTCCCATTTAAATACTAAGACAAAACATGAACGATATGACTTAGGAGGCGTCTCTTCTAATTTTGACAACGACATGTTTTGTCATGTGAAATAGTAATTTGCAACTATTTTCGAAGAATCACATTTTCGTTCTAGCTCTATAAACATTTGTCAATACCAAAATTGAGTACTTCCCAAAAAGTATTATTATAGAGGGTTTTGTTGTATTTAACCTTTTAAAAAAATTATTATTTTGAGTGAGCTCGACTTTTATCTCAACCCTTGTTCCGGGTCAAAATTAGTGATCTCCTGAGACGATCTCACTGCAGATAGTCCAATTCTTCCTAGATCAGATTTTGGGTTCCCTGAGAATAAAACACGAACCGTGAGCTCGTCGGGCACATCCCCGACAATGACCCTCCGACGCTCAAGTTAGGTTGATCGAGAGAAATGTATGCGATCTCAAAGTTCTATTTCAATAAATGCGCAACAGTTACCTCAATAACGGCGTTTCGGGGTCTATTTATAGGCACAGCTGGATACTGTTGACTGGGCCACGTGGCTTTATCCTGCTGGCTTACGTTCTGATCGAATGGCTGTCATTGTCCGGGTCTTCAGTCGGTTTGTGCGATCCGGATCGGGTCCTCCGCGACCCGCCCGTTACAAAAGGGCGCGAATCTTGATCGCGAAATGACTTTGTGCCCTTAATAAAGGGTAGTTTGGTTTTTTCGCAGGGGTTACATGTGTATACCCATCATTACTCCCCCACTTTTTCAAAGTGCACGACCGTGGCCTTTGAAGAAGTCGAACCGTCGTATCCGTCGATCGGCTACCCAGGTGGACACGTGGCGACATCTCATCGGTTTGCCCTTCGGCGCGCATCTCAAGAGGGGCTCGTCTATAAATACACCAGCCATTCAAACCTTTTCTCCTGCCCCACATATACACTTTCTGCGACTCGTATTCGCAACCCGAAGTCCGCATTCGATCTACAGCTTCCAGAGTCATCCTGTTCTAAGGTACGATGTCTTCCAGCTCTAATTCGAACTCTAAGTCGCACCCTGGTTCGGGGTCTTCTACGACCTCTTCTAAGTCTGCATCTGGGTCCACGTCTAGATCTATATCTGGGTCCGCATCTAGGTCTACATTTAAGTCTTCTCACGGGTCTTTCTCTACCTCTCCAAAAAGGAACAAAAAGTTTCCTATTTCGAAGCTTACTGATGAACATGCCGGCCCATCAACTCTTGCAAAATTCCAAGATAGGCTCGCCAAAAATCCTTGGGAAGTCGTAGTCAGTAACGTTAGGACGCCTATTCTTAAGATTAGGGAGAAATATTACATTCCGCCTGATTACGATATTATCATTCCTGCCACTTTTGATTGCATGCACCGTCCTCCCGAGGGTTTTAGTGCTTTTTCTATCAAACACCTCGATGCTGGACTGCGATTCCCTTTGTCTCCCCCTATAGCCTCGATTTTGAATAAATTGGGGTTATGCCCTATGCAACTTTCCCCCAATTCTATTACTCATATCGTCCTTTTTGTTGTAATAATGCAATTCCTAGGTATAGAACCCAATTTTGATAATTTTTGGAGTTCGTATTCTTTCACCACTTCGAAACGATCCAGTAGTAGAGGCTTCTTTTATCTTTCGGCCAGGCCCGAATGCTAGTATCTGAGCGTCCTGAAGTCGAATGTAGGGGTCTGGTTAGATCGCTATATTTTCATTCGATCTCCTAGAGGTGTCTGGCCCTTTAAGAATGAATAGACCAAGTATAAACCTATTCCGAAAACCAGTGGAGGGGGGCTGGAGGGCGATCAGATAACTAGCCTAACGGCTTATAAATACGACCCCAAGAAGCTTCTCTCTGAGAAGGTTTTGCAACTTTCTGGGCTCTCTCCAGCATCCCTCCACATCGAAGAGTCCTTAGGTGATTCTCTTTTCTATCACTGTTTTCATCATCCTGTTCGAACCTGCTCACACGCTTTGGCTTTTCTTGCAGATAGCATAATCATGAGTTCGCGCAATACTCTACGGATGAAGGCAGCCGCGAACAAAATGGTCAAGGCCAAGGCTAAGGGGAAGCGGATCGCTCCTTCTAAGGATCTTCCTGCTAAGGACCTTCCTCCTAAGGATCTTCCTCCTGCGCCCGTTCCTCCGCGAGCCCATGTGCCAGCGAGTCCCGCGAATTGTCAGCCTATCCCGGTTGATAGTGAAGAGACTCCTTCCCAACCCCTCCTCGGATAGAACTCCAGCGACCTCGACCTGAACTTAGACACTATCAGCGAAGACCGGGGGGGGGAGGTTTGAGAGGCCAGATCGCGAAGGTGGGGAGAAGTCGAAGAAAAGAAAGCGGTCCTCGCAAAAACACGGGTAGGGGGAAGCTTCAAAGGGGAAAGAGCTAGCGGATCCTTCCAGTTCTTCAAAATCCAAATCCCAACGGCCTAAGACTCTGAGCAGGATGGCTCGGGAAGTTGCAGACAAATCTAGCCAAGAGGACGAGCGAGATAGGTTCCTGAGGTTGGAGCAGCTCGCTTTACACTGGGAGGAGACTCGGGAATTTGTAAGGGGTCTTCAGTCGCAGTCTGATGCACCTCAGGGAGACGCAACACCTTCCAGGTGGGATAGCTCCTCCAGCACGGTGCTTTGTGCTAAAGCGGGGGGAGAACCTTTCGATCTGTACAATTCAATGACCTCCCTCCACGACCAGAGCTCCTTGGTGACGAACAACCCTGTTCGGATCGAGCAATATGGGGCTCATGCCATGCTGCAGGTAATCTTTTGTTCTTGGACCGGCTTGCATGTTCGATCTCGAATAACTTTGCGTGATTTTGCAGGGCTTAACATTTCTCTGGAGCTTGTCCCTGAAGTGCACATCCTATCGTAAGAACTACATCATGACTAATAGGAAGGTGAAGGAGCTCCAAGCCCAGTTGGTAGAACGGGATAACCAGGAGCTGAAGCACGCAGACGAACTACTGGCCTATGCGGAAAAGATCAAGCATTTGGAGGGCATAAAGAAGGAGAAGGAGATTGCTCGATGTCGCCAAGAAGGAGAAGGAGATCGCCTTGTCTGAGAGGGATGTTGCTCTGGCTGAAGGCAGGAAGGAAGGGTTCGAGGCTGGCCGGGAGGCTAGACTGGCCGAAGGCCATACGCGAGGTTTCGAGGAAGGCCAGTCCGGTCGCATCACTTTGGAAGAACACCAAAAACTTCTGGCTGGTTCTCGAATGGCTGGCGTCCGCGATTTCTTGAATATGGACACTTTTACGACTGCCTTAGAACTCAAATCTACTGACTCGTTTGCCAAGGGTTACAAGACTTGCGAATTCCAAATCGAGAAACTTGGCGGATTCCAAGAGTCCTTTGATCGCAGCCAGTTGGATATCACTCTCGATGGCGATCTCCAGCCTTATCCCCCCGACCCTGATCTGAAGGATAACGAATTCATGGCCTTGCGTGCAGAGTTAGAAGCTGAGGCTGAGGACAAAGATGGTGATGGTGGTGCTACTTGATCTCCTCCCGTTTTTTATAGGATTTTGAGCCTTTTTTTGTATGATTCTTTCTTCCCCCTGATATATCGAGAACACTGACTTGTATATTTAGGGGAATTGACTCGTGGGGCATAGAGAGAACTTGTAAATGAAAATTCATCAATGAAATCATTTTTTGTCCTCTGGCGTGTTTGCTTCCTCTTGTTTCCTTTACTGCTTTTAATCGTTTGAAGATTGCATCCCCTCTCCTGTAACAAACTGAACGTATTTCTGTTCGTATAAGAAAACGCCTCTTTTTCAGTTAGAAGGAAGGATGCGTCTTTTCCAGATCGCATAGTTGGGCGCGTCTTTTTCAGTTCGCGTTTATCTGGATGTGTCTTTTTTAGATCACATAATTGGACGCATCTTTTTCAATTCGCGTTTATCTGGATGTGTCTTTTTCAGATCACATAATGGGACGCGTCTTTTTCAGTTCGCGTTTAATTGGATGCGTCTTTTTCAGATCGCATAGTTCGACGCGTCTTTTTCAATTCGCGTTTATCTGGATGTGTCTTTTTCAGATCACATAGTTGGACGCATCTTTTTCAGTTCGCATTTATTTGGATGTGTCTTTTTCAAATCACATAATTGGACGCGTCTTTTTCAGTTCGCGTTTAATTGGATGCGTCTTTTTCAGATCGCATAGTTGGACGCGTCTTTTTCAGTTCACGTTTAATTGGATGACTTTGCTAGTAGATAACGATAAAAACATAGAAATGTGCATATACAAAGATAAGCATGAAAATGTACACAGTTTTATAAATTGCTTCAGGAAAATTACAGTTGATTCAAGTTTTTCCTATCATTGACATGTGCAGTAATAACTATGCCCAATATACAAGGTATGATCTTCCTAACCTTACATAATTGGTGGTCTTTCACAGGCTCCTGAATGCGATCTTCTTGAGGTCGATGGCCTTTCACAAGCTCCTGAATGCGATCTCCTTGAGGTCGATGGCCTTTCACAGGCTCCTGAATGCGATCTCCTTGAGGTTGATGGCCTTTCACAGGTTCCTGAATGCGATCTCCTTGAGGTCGATAGCCTTTCACAGGCTCTTGAATGCGATCTCCTTGGGGTTGATGGCCTTTCATAGGCTCCTGAATGCAATCTCCTTGAGATCGATGGCCTTTCACAGGCTCCAACATGCGACTTCTTCATTGTTCACGCGTAGAACTTCTTCAGGTTCTGTATATTCCATGGGCGCGGCAAGTCTCAACCCTGCATATCTTGCAGCCTGTACGTACCCTTCTTTTTTATCTTGGTTATCTTGTATAGTCCCTCCCATGGCGGCTCAAACTTTCCTACGTGCTTGGAGGCTTCTACCTTTTTCAACACGAGATCTCCTACTTGCAGTTGGCGTGGTCGAATCTTGCGATCGTGGCTCTTCATCATCAATCCCTTATGGTGCAGAATTCGGGCGTACGCGACCTCTCTCTTTTCTTCAATCACCGTGAGGTCGAAGCTTCGCTCATCTCGGTTAGCTTCGGGATTGTACTGCATGATTCTTTGCGACTCCTCCCTAATTTGATAGCTTCTGTCCCGTATACTAGGCAGAAAGGAGTCTCACCCGTGGCATATCGCGGAGTTGTGCGATAAGCCCACAGAACTTCCGGCAACTTGTCAACCCACGATCCCTTGTTTTCGAGGCTTGTCTTCAAGTGCTGCAAGATCGTCCGGTTAGTCACTTCGGTTTGCCCGTTCGCTTGAGGGTTTGCGACTGCAGTGAAGTGCTGTGCGATCTTGAGCTCCTTGCACCATTCTGTAATCTTTCTCCCCTAAAACTGGGTGCCAATATCAGATATTAATATTCTAGGTATCCCGAACCTGCAAATAATGTTCTTCCAGATGAAGTTGATGATTTCCTTCTCGGATATCTTGGCCACTGCTTCCGCTTCGACCCACTTGGAGAAATATTCGACCGCCACAATGATGAATTTCTTCTGAGCTTGCGTGGGTGGAAAAGGTCCGACAATGTCGATTGCCCATTGGTCGAACGGACACGCTAATCTAATCGGCTCCATTGGGGTCACCGGCTGGTGTATCAGGGAGGCGTATTTTTGGCAGCTCTCGCATTTTCTGACCAGGTCTTTGGAATCTTTGACTAAAGTGGGCCAAAAATATCCCTGTCGCATGATTTTTTGTGCTAGCGATCTCGCGCCTGAGTGATTTCCGCAACTTCCCTCATGGATTTCCCGCATCACATAAAGGGCTCTCTCCTCGTCTAGACATTTCAGGAGGGGCCCATCCACTGTCCGTTTGTAGAGCTGGCCTGCTAGCAAGGTGAATCGGGTAGCTCGAAATTTGACTCTCTTCGCTGCAATGGGGTCGACGGGCAGGGTGTCGTCCTCAAGATACTTCACAATTTCATCCTTCCATGACCCCGTATCTGAGACTACCTGCACCTCCACTTTGTTCGAAACGGCCGATCGCGTACTAGGGCTGTGATTTTGCGATCCTGGATTCCATCCATTGCAGCTCCACATTTAGATAAGGCATATGCTTTGTCGTTTTCCACCCTAGGGACCTGCAAAACAGAACACTTCTCGAATTTACCCATTAATCGCTGAACGATCTCTTTGTACGATGACATCGTCCTCTCCCTTGTTTCGTACGTTCCTTCGATCTGTAGGGCAATCAATTGGGAGTCTGTGAAAACCTCCAGATCCCGGGCACTGGCTTCATGTGCGAGCTCTAGACCCAGTATCAGTGCCTCATACTCTGCCTCATTGTTCAGCACCGGGAGAGATAAGCGAGCTGCAACTTCGATCTCCACCCCCTTTGGCCCTTGAATTAATATGCCTGCTCCCCCATTATTCACGTTAGAAGATCCATCGACATGTAGCATCCATTTCAAGCAAGGTTGTTCGACTGTTTCAGGCTCTTTCTGGTCGTTGGACAACTCCATCACAAAATCTGCCAGCACTTGTGCTTTCTGGGCTGTTCTAGGTTGATATTCAATTTCGTACTGCCCCATCGACCGCCCATTTGATCAACCTCCCGGAGGCTTCGTGTCGCGACATCACGTGTTTGAGAGGGTGGTGTGTCAGCACCACCACTTTGTGCGATTGGAAGTATGGTCGTAGTTTTCGAGCCGTCACCACCAAAGCAAGAGCAAGCTTCTCCATCTCGGACTATCGGGACTCTGCTCCCTAGAGCATCTTGCTGACATAATAGACTGGGTTCTTGTTGCTTTCCTCTTCCCTTACCAACGCGGAGCTAACCGCATTCTCAGATACCCCAAGGTACAAAAACAATGTCTCTCCTTCTTTCGGGGTTGCGAGCAGGGGTGGCTTAGTGAGATATTCTTTCAAGCCCTGTAGCGCCTGGTCGCATTCCATGGTCCGTGTGAAGTTTTTTGCTTTTCTCAAGATCTTGAAGAACGGTAAGCTTCTGTCTGCCGATCAAAATATGAATCTGCTCAGCGATGCGATCTTGCCCGTAAGCTTTTGCACTTCTTTGATCGAAGTCGGCGACCTCAAATTCATTATAGCTTGGATCTTTTCTGGGTTCGCCTCTATCCCACGTTCGCTAATCATGTACCCTAAAAACTTTCCTCCTGTCACTCTAAAGGTACACTTGTCTGGGTTAAGCTTCATTCCATGTGACCTCATTATGCTGAACGCCTGAGCAAGATCTTCCAAGTGATCCTGCGATCTCCTGCTTTTAACGAGCATGTCATCCACATATACTTCCACTGTCTTTCCCAAGAGATCACCGAGCATTTGATTTACAAGTCGCTGATATGTGGCGCCCACATTTTTCAGCCCAAATGGCATCATGTTGTAGCAATAAATCTCCTTATCAGTGATGAACGAGGTCTTATCCCTATCCTCCTTCGCCATGTGGATTTGATGATATCCCTGGTAAACATCCATCATTGAAAACATTTCGAACCCGGTAGTAGAGTCGACCATCAAGTCAATTCTCGGCAAGGGATACGGATCCTTCGGACAGGCTTTGTTCAAATCTGTGGAATCAACACACATGCGCCATTTCCCTGAAGACTTGGGGACTAGCACGACGTTAGATAACCAATTTGTATATTGGATTTCGGATATGTACCCGGCTCTGAGTAATTTTTCGACCTCTTGCCTGATGATTTCATTCTTGTCGCTTCCGAACAACCTTTTCTTCTATTGCACCGGTCGGGCTTTGGGGTTGATATTCAAGCGATGGACGATAACTCCTAGATCAATCCCCGTGAAGTCTGAGGGACTCCATGCAAATATATCAGCATTTTTCCTTAAAAATTCTATCACAGCCATCTCTCCCTCTTTCATATTTGCTCCTATCCGGGTCGTTTTGTCTGGCTCCTCTGGGACGAGCTGCACTGTCTTGTATTCCCCACTGGGTTTTAAATGTTCGGCTTCATAGGGGCGTGGCTCAGCGTCTTCCTTGGTCTTCCTTTTCTTCTGGCTGTGTTCTCCCTTAAGTGACAGATTGTAGCATTTACGAGCTTCCCTCCGGTCACTAGTCAGCTCTCCCGTCCCGTTCTGAACTGGGAATTTCATCTTCATATGATAAGTAGAAACAACAGCTCTGAACAGATTTAAGCTAGGTCTACCCAATATTACGTTGTATGCGAACGGGGTATCGACCACTAGAAACTTGAACATCAATGTCTTTCGCTTAGGCACTTCGCCCATTGATACCGGCAATTCGATCGTTCCCAACGATGCGACCTCGCTACCTCCGAATCCGACCAAGGGGGTTCTCACTGGTTCGAGTCGGGCATTCTCCAACCTCATCTTGTCAATCACATTTTTGAATATGATGTCGGCTGAGCTCCCGCTATCAATCAGCACCTTATGAACAGTAAAATTAGTGATGTCTAACTTGACAACCATGGCGTCGTTCATGTCTTCACTTTCCTTGGGCCTGTCCGAACTGTCAAAAGAGATGGCTTCCTCTTCTTCGACCTTTAGGACGAACTCTCTTTCTCTGCCCGAGCTCATGGTCCTGGCGCATCTCTTTCTGGTCCTGCTCGAGTCGCCTGAGCTCGAGCCCCCTGCGATTGTATATATCACTCCTTTGGTCGGCGCATTACTCCCGCCGGCTAGGACCCTATCAGTTCTCGAAGAGCCTGGGTTCCGATCTCGGCTTCTCGACCTGCTTCTCCTTCCTTCCCCACTGATTTTGCAATTTGGGGGGACGCAATCTCGGAAGTACCCCTGTCTAACCAGCCTCTCGATCTCATGATTCAGCTGGAAGCACTATTCAGTGTTGTGTCCCCTCTCTTGATGGAATCTGCAGTATTTGTTAGAAAAGTTTTTAGAAGGGGTGTACCTAGTGTGCCTCGGCCACTTCAAGACATCTGCGTTCTCAACCATCATCAATGCTTTTTCTCGCGACATGGCCAGTGGAATGTAGTTGTGGTATTTCAGTATATACTTGGGCTCCTTCTGCTTCTCCTATTTTTTCTTGCTGCCACCCCCTTCTCTATTCTCATAAGGTCGTCTGGGTACATGGTCGCGTTCTCTCCATTTGGAGTCTTTCATCGCGTTCATCTCCTCTCATCAATGTATTTCTGTGCCAACGCCATCAACTGTTCGACGTCACTGGGCGGGTCACGTGCGAGAGCAGACGTGAAAGGACCCTTTCGCAGCCCATGGATGAGGATGCTCACCAGCATATCAATTCTCAATTCCTGCACCTCTAATGTCTCATTATTGAACCTTCCCATGAAGTTTTTCAGCGTTTCATCGTCCCTCTGGCGGATATTGAATAAATGGGTCGCTGACCTCTTCTGCTTCTTCTTACTGGCGAAATGAAAATTAAATTTCTGCACTAGCTGATCGTAAGATTCAATGCTTCCTTGGGGCAAATTTGTAAACCACTCTTGAGCCTTCCCCGTGAGTGTAGTCGCGAATAACTTTGCCATGATCGGAGCTGGCTGCCCATACAAATTCATCACCATTTCAAACGCGGCTACATGTTCTTGCGGGTCTTTCATTCCATCATATCTTCTTAAGTCGGGTACTCTGAAACCCGGTTCAACTGTTTGAATAAGGATATCATTGCAGAAGGGCGAATTCTTGTTTTGTGAAACGATCTCTCCCCGTTTTTTCAACTCGTCAATCTGCTTGTTCAAACTGTATATCTATTTTCCCACACTTTCGACCTCAGCCCGGGATATTATGGGCTCCCTTCTCTTTGCACGAACGTGACTACTGGAACCAGCATCAGACGAGGCCGGTCTTTTGCTGCAATGCTCCTGTTCACCCTGTACCCTAGATTCTCTCTGGGGCTCCACATTCTCGAACAACTGTCTCCTCGCAGTTTTTTTGACCAATGGAGTCGCAGTTCTTCTTTCGTACTCCATGATCGCCTTCCGACTGGCTTCCTCAATCATTCTTTGTAGTTCGTCTTGGGTTAACTGAATGGTTGTTCCTACCCCCCTTCTTGGTGTCTCCTCCTCTCCGGCGTTTCTCCTCGATGAACCTTCCATTATGATAATGAATTCTCAGATGTTCCCACAGATGGCGCCAACTGATCCGGGTCGAAATTAGCGATCTCCTGAGACGATCTCACTGCAGATAGTCCAACTCTTCCTAGATCAGATTTTGTGTTCCCTGAGAATAAAACAGGAACCGTGAGCTCGTCGGGCACGTCCCGGACAATGACCCTCCGACGCTCAAGTAAGGTTGATCAAGAGAAATGTATGCGATCTCAAAGTTCTATCTCAATAAATGCGCAACAGTTACCTCAATAACGGCGTTTCGGGGTCTATTTATAGGCACAGCTGGATACTGTTGACTGGGCCACGTGGCTTTATCCTGCTGGCTTACGTTCTGATCGAACGGCTATCATTATCTGGGTCTTCAGTCGGTTTGTGCGATCCGGGCCGGGTCCTCCGCGACCCGCCCGTTACAAAAAAGCGTGGATCCTGATCGCGAAATGAGTTTAGTGCCCTCAATGAAGGGTAGTTTGGTCTTTTCGCAGGGGTTACATGTGTATACCCATCAACCCTGAATTATAATTTGGTATGTGGCCAAGCCGACGCCAGCTATTATTGCTATTGTTAAGTGGAAAATGATCCTGGAAAGGCTCAATATAGCTTGACCGACCATCACTTGACACCAATGACACGTTCCCGGCTCCCGCTATTTCCCCTCCACTTGATTTTTTACTGGACATCATCAATAATTTTTATTGATCATAAACATAAAATAAGATGATAAAAGATACGGAGAAAAGAGAGAAGAAAAGAAAACTTATTTGATATTACCTTTTTAGATGGAGTGGATTTAATCATTATATTTAAATGCACTATGAGTAGTTATTTAAAGTGTTCACACTTTATTAATAGTACTGTAAATAACCAGATTCATGAATATTAAGGTTTTCTGTCATATATACGTCGACTTTACTCCACTAGCTATATACCTAGTTACAATAATCCTGTTCTACAAGAAAATAAATAATTTATTATAAGTTACATTTTTACTAAGGGAAAAGTATTATTTTAGTCCGTTAAGTATGTCTAATTTTAATTTTAGTCCGATAACTATGTCCATTTTTGTTTAGGTCCAGTAACTTACGAAATTGCTTACTTTTAGTCCTCTGGCAGATTTTCGGACAATTTTACCTCTATGAGTGCATATGGACTAAAACTGCCTTTCAAAAGTTGCATAGGGGTAAAATTGTTCGAAAATCTGTTAGAGGACTAAAAGTAAGCAATTTCGTAAGTTACTGGACCTAAACAAAAATGGACATATCGAACTAAAATTAAAATTAGACATACTTAGCGGACTAAAATAATACTTTTCCCTTTTACTTATGATATTATTCCTAGTTAGCACAAAATTTTGATCTATCGATGAGCTCATGAGTATGAGCAATTGTAATGCGCTCGATATGTTTGCAAATTTAAAACTACTATGTATGAATGTGCAATCAAATAGAAATACTTTAAAATAATTTTTATTTTTAAAATTATATGTTTTCATAAAAAATTAAAAATACTAAAAAGAATTTTAAAAAAAATGAAAAAGTTATAAGTTAAAATTAGTGAAAACTGAGAAGAGTTGTCAACTTGGCGATTAAAAAACATGGGAGAAAATTTAAAAGAAATTATTGCAACAATGCGGAAAATAAAACAGATAAAAATATGAGATGTCAAAAAGGTGTTCTCTTAATAATAAAATATTAATTTTGCTACACTTTTGTCGGTTTAAAAAAAAAATAAAAGTAAATAAATAATTGACTAAAATTAACAAAATAAATTAGTAATATGCTGGAATTACCAATTATTGCAAATTAATTATTTTAAGGTTCTCATCTTAATTAATACATAGTATAGTTATGCATAAAAATCGCAAGTTGTCAAATTTGGACGGTGCCATTTTCTTAAAAAAGCCAGAAACTATATATATTAAGGCATCAAAACCGCCCAAAGTAGAAAACACGTTTAAAAATACAAGTCCTAATCATTTGATCTCTTTCTTAATCACCTCGATCTGTTTCTTAAGCCAGTTACATCCTAAGTATGTTCGCTTTATCCCCTGTATCTAGAGAAAGAAATTTAAAATATGTAAGCAAAGGCTTAGTGAGGCCATGATGTGTGCACGTTGAAGAAAATAGTTAATAATAGAAACGCAATCAAAATACTTAAGAAAAATGTTATATTAATTGGTAACAATAACAACTGAGCCTATGAAAACCATATCAGGCAAGGATCGAATCTTATGATTATCATCTTGTGTCTCCCGAAAGACCATTTACTACTTTATATTCTTTGCAGAGAGCGGCTCTACAACCGCATAGAATTTTTGATGCCTAGGTACATGATGGTGCCTAGGATACCTAGGTGGGAACTAAACTACGAAACCTCAATTGGTAGCCCAATGCTACCCCAGTGTGCCCTGCAAACCATCCAGGCCCGGACCGATTAGCAAGAATCACATGATAAATCTACAAAGCCAATCGATCAATTATATAGGAGATAGACTGTTTAAAAGCCACATGCATATCCAATATTACGATGAACTGAACAATATCAAGATAAATAGGGCCTTTTGGATACTCATATGAACTCTAGAGGTGGCTCCCAATGGAAGTTCATAATGGATACCAAAATAACACATGACGATAATAATAAGCATGTTGTAGCACTTAGCTTCATAGAGGTCAGAAGGCCCATTCAAATCCAACTAGATAGCCAAATATCATATTTATTTATCAATGAAGGATTTCAAAACATATTTTACTCAAGTTCGTTGGAAGAAAAGACCATTTTATATATATATATAGCGATGCATAATAACATATATTATTCTTCCAGTTTTGTAAATAACAATATAATTTTAAATGACACTCACACTGAAGTCTACACGGCTTTTAGGTTTCCAGTGGAGCCAATTTGAAGGGATCACTTATGTAAACATTAAACATGAAATACACTAATTGAAATTAAAAATTTATTATTTTTTGAGAAAAACTTATTATTATTATTTTTATTATCAAAACACAACTACAATTGTTAAGCGAAAATAGTATTTTTTTTAACTCATGGAGACAAAATGATCTTTAATCAATTAAGCTTGATTTAGAAGTACTTTTTTGCCAAAACTACCCAATTTAGTCTTTATCTTCTTTTTACTTTATTTAACAAATACTACCCATTTTTTATTATAGTACAACTTCCAACTTTTTCTATCAAAAACTTTTTTAAAAGCAAAAGTCTTTTGCCAAAACTCCCCAAGTAAAAAACAGTAAAAAGACTTCCTAACGCAATTTTAAGATTTTAACAATTTTTTTTAATTTTGACCATGTGAATTAAAAAAGTAGAACCATCACATTTTATGAGTTTTATAACTTTATTTATCCAAGCACTTTAAATCTTGTTGTAATATTTTATACTTAAAAAAATATCCTGGAAGATGTAATAAGTAAATTACCTAAACATCCTCTTAGTTACAACTAATTAAAGTTTTTTTCCACGTCTTGTAATCTGACAAAGAGTAAAGAAGATCAAGTCCAGCTAAATAAAAATATATTACCATTGAAGTTTGTATGAAATTCTTAATTGTTAAATTAATGAAACTTCAACTAAATACAATTTCATAAATATTTTTACACACTGATGTACGTAAATTTATCTCAAATCGTGCTTACATCACGATATGAAATATACTTTTCAAATAGACATAAGTTCCTTCCAATAGAAGACATATAAAGCGGGAAATAGTAATAATCACATTAGGAAGGCTCATGCAATAGCCTTTCAATGTTTAAGTTAGACATATCGTAAATGATAAATACTTCAGTCATAAGAAATATTAGGGTAACAAAAATTGTAATTGGGGCATGGAGGATGGTTTTCCTAGTTGCATAATTTCATATGAACCACAAATTTAGGAATGATTAGTTGGCCATAATGAATCCATACATACTCGCGTATGAATATGATTGAGACAGGTTTGGAACAAATGTTTTGAAAATTGGACCAATAATTGAATCGAATAAATTACAAAATCAATGGATCATTGATCTGATCGAATTGAAAAAATCTGTGAACCCAGAATATATTATATACATTTCCTATTTTTGCTTTGCATCATGGATCTGACTCTAGAAAGAAGTATAGTGTTTCCTTCAAATGAGCCATTATCACCTTGTTGTCTTAATTAGCAATTTTTCGTTTCTTTAGCTTAAATTCACATAGGCGATGTAGATTATGTGTATTGGGATCTAACAGCACACGAGGACTGAAGGACCTGTTTGAAAATTCTAAGATTATCATAGTACTGACTTGCAAAACAATCGTTAGTAATCTAATGTTTAAGTCAGTAACATATTTAACTTAATAAAATAAGAAAAACTTGAATAAATGTGAGATTGTTGTGAAACAAGTTAAATAAACGGAGATTAAGTGTTTGAATACGGAAAATAAAGATGAAGTCTAAGTAGAGAGTGTGGAAAATAGTAAGATCCATACAACCTTGCTGTAGTGTGATGAGCTTTCTAAGTTTTACTTACCTTAATCTTCTATTTGTAGGAGGAGTTTGGGAAAGAATTCCATATTTGTTAGGTGCAAATGAGATACTCTATAGATCCTTAGGACATTAATATTTTAGGGATGATGTCTATCCGTTATTTGGAGTTATTTCCTAAGAGATGTGTAGGTTTGAGTGAGTCTTGATCAATCAATTGGGAATACGGGGAAAATGGTTATCCGCCACTTCTAACGGTGGATTCAGTTGGATATAAGGTCATTGCTAGTGCCATTTTAAGGTAATGTGGCTTGTGACGCCGATAAACTGCTAATGTGTCAACCTTGTTGTTTGACACTTGAGTTTGTTGATTGTGTCAATTTTTATGAGCTCTATCTCATCAACAGAGCGATAGGACTAGATTGAGGTCCTTGCAGCCTGGAAATTGTAGTAGAACAGTAGAATCTTTGCCTGCTAGGTTGCATGAATGGGTGTGTAACTCCTTGGTTTTGATTTGGACCTAATTTGATATTTGAGCTTGAAAATTCATTGTAGTAGGCATCACCCCATAATTCTTTTTCTAGCTAATCTAAGAATTCTAGTTCTTATAGATTAAGTAATTAAGTTAGAGTAAAATTTCTTTTTGCCCCAAATTAATCAAATAAATTTTTATGAATAATTCAAAAATACAAAATATGTAAAGAAGAATAAACTTTATATGTGATAATTAATTAATTTATTAAAATAACATATAAATATAAATAGTTAAATATATATGTGATATACATATAAATAGTTAAAAATATATTATTTGTATTATATGATATAATCTCTATTAATATGTATAGTAATTTACTCTAGACTTAATAATTTTTTTACATATATATATTTGTTGAAGATTTTTGTTAATATTTAATCTTTATGTTAAATTAATTTTTGTATTTTAATATTTAACTAAATTCTAGATTATGAATATTTAATTATTTTGTATTTAATCTTTGCACTATGGGTTTAAAAGTATTTTTGAGTTTCACATTTTATTTAATATAAAAAGTTTTTCAGTTTTTAGCAAATTATAAATAAAAAATATATTTTAATGGTCATATTAAAAATATAATGCAGAGATGAAAAAAAATACTGAAAAGATTAGTCCAAAATAAATTAACAAAGGTGAATCCTTTTATACACAATAAAAGGGTATCTTTGTCAAATTCAACCCCAAAGATGGGTTAAAATACGCCAAAAATAATCCAATTCAAACATTGGGTAAGTGTCTCCCACTTTATGTTATTTCTAATAGAAAGGGGCTTTCCTAAAGGTTAATTAATATAGATTTTTTTTTGCCTATTTTCTCAACATAGGGTTTTTTTTTTTTTTTTTTTTTACCATTTTCAAGATAAGATAGGGGGCAAAATAAAATTTAGCTTTTTTTCTTAAAATATGAATTTATTTTTGAATAAATTTGAATAAAAGATCCCGTGATTTAAAAATTCAATTGAAAACTCCTTGTGTTAAAAAATATAAGTAAAAAATCCTCTCTGTTTTTTAAAATATTTCAGACACTCCCCTCCATTAGTTACCCTTAACAACATTAAAATTTTTAATGAGTTGTCCATTATACTCTTATTTTAATGGCTATTGATCTTCAATAGTTCAAAATGAACGGTTCAGATTTTAAATAATTTTAAAAATCTATTTTGTGTTTATATATACACTTATATATGTATATATCATACATACGGAATATAGTATCTATATATATATATATATTATATGTCATCGATGGTAGCCGCGGCAGGAAACAAAGAGATACATTTATTGCTTCATAATTTTAACACGAGGTGTTATTAGAGGCTTCTTGTTGTTGATGGCAGTGGAACTCGTTTCCTGTATTCTGCTAAAGCCCACAGCGGGTATATATTCCTGTATGCCGCGTAATGTAACATGCAATTCTTCATGAAAACTCCAGTGATTTCCTGCAATCCAAATTATTATCACAACACGTTTTTATTAACATCAAGTTCTAAATTTGTCATTTAATTTCAGTGCAGTCCATAATTATTAGTCATACCTGTTGGGGAAAATCACCATCTTCCAACTGAGAGTTGATCAAAAGCTTTGCTCCACGATGAAGAGGTGTAGGGTCTCTATCAGCCTGTCAAAGTACAAGTGGAAAGCAACTAATTAAGAAAACATACATGTTTTTATTCAGACTAATCTGAATGTTGTATCAAGAGTCTAATTATTAATTAACCTGTCCTGAATGGATTAGACCCATCATTGCCCACGCTGTGTGCACCAAGTTTGAGCGATTATCTTCCAATGGCACATATACCTGTTTTCAACAACATATGTAGAAAATAAGCATTTGTAATTGTTTTTTAAATTAATAACTACTGACTTAGTTAAATCTATCATCAATTGGTCATATATATGATATTTACCTTCTTTGGACAGGAGAGGTAGCTCTCTCCCCAGCCACCGTTGTCCCTCTGCGCTTTCAGTAGAAAATCAACCGCTTTGCGCACGGCTGCACAATTGTTGTAGCTCTTACCAGCTGCTGCAAGCCCTCCAAGAGCAAACCAAGTACCGTATGTGAAGCAAACGCCCCAGTTTCCGTACCTATAGACATGCATTGTCAAGGTTTTATACACTAGCAAAGATTGTGTAGGCTTTTGAAATTTAATAAAAAAGACAAGTATATATACCATGAGCCATCGGGCCGCTGTACATCTTCCAGGTATCCGACAGCCTTTGCAATGAAGCTTTCTATCTCTTTCTTCCAGTGCTCAGGGTACAACTGCTTAAACAAAACAAGAGCTTGGATGGCTGACGAAGTGCACTCGACATACCTGTGTCAAGAATCTTGTTAAGCTTACTTTAGATCAAATACGTATTTTCCTGAAAGACAGAATGCAATAAAAATAACGACTCTTACTCATGCTCAACAACGATATCTACAAAGAATTCTGTAGGGTTGAGCAACTGCATAGTAAGATAAAGTTTCTAACTTAGTACCCACAGACTCAAATGTTTGAATGGTTTGCTAACTTCTCAAGAATAATGAGAGGAAAGGACTACCTCCAACCAGTCAGACGCCCCTGCAGGCTCCCATACAGCTAAACCACCATTTTTCCTCTGCAATTGCTCATATATTTCAGTACTATGTACTTGTGTCAAATTTCTAATTGAATTGTAAGCTTTCAAAATGTATAAAAGAACCGATTTCTACCTGCAGAGAAAGCAATATGTTGACAGCATTGTAGAATCCCTCAGGTTCCATCTTTTCTCCAACAATATCAGGAGGCATCATTGAGAACAGAAGGCAACACTGGCAAATCAGGAAGGAAAGCAATTGCATTAGACCCCATCTCTACATATTTTATTTTTTCATTTGTGCAACATATGAGCTTCCTCGATAAGTATGGCTACCTTCAACCCTTCTGCAGTACAATCCGATACTTGCCACCCATGATCTTGATCCGAAAACGTCCACGATCCCTTTGAAATGTGGCGGTACATGCTTCTGAAGTCGCCAGAAGGATCATCTTTGACCTGAGACTTCTTAATGAAGTCATGCCCTAGTCTTAGAGTCTCGCCTATTTCATCCGTCAGATTACTCGCTAGCAATGCTTGTATGGCAAAACTCGTATCCCACTCTTGGCTGCCAAAACTCTGCATTTGAATAGAAAACTTAGCATTTTAAGTGACCAGTTCATGTGTGAAGATGAGGCACACTACCGAACAGAGCATAAAGAGCATTTCTGTTTACCTGCATCTTCATGCCATCTTCAGCAACCCATATGTAATCAGGGATTCTAGCGAGATGTTTCTTGAAATAGTCTCCGTTCGGGTCCTCAACCCAACAAGCCAGCATACACAGCACCTTCTCCACGCATCCGATTGTGATGTATCTGCTGTTTTCATCTTCATAGTGGATGTGTTTCATTGTGACTTGGAGAGCTTTCTCTCTCAGCTTGTTGAAAGGCCAACGGGTCAAAAGAGGCTCCGTTAACACATAACAACTATCCCAAATCAAGTCTTGTATTAACGGGTGAGGATAATATAGGTCTTCCTGCAGTCAGATGTTCCATTCAAGATCTCTTTCAGCATCAATGTGTAGTAATAGAATACAACATGAAGTGGACATGATATGCTACGAAACTTTAGTATTTACCTTTGCACAGCGATGTCGTACACTCCTCCAATTAATTTGTTCATAGGGCTGATCATACAACTCTTCTCTCAATTGTAAAATAAGAGGAGTTATCGGACCCACGAATCTCTTTCCATATAAATAGGACATTGGCATGTAAACCATTCGACAATAGCACATCATTTTTGCTGCATTGATGTTTATTGGGGAAAACGTCTTTTTAAGTACTCATCCATAAGAAAATCATAGCCAACCATATACACTTTAGCCTCAAAGGTGAAAAGAAAATTCGGATTAATCCAAACTAGAATAGAAAGAAAGAGATCCAACCTGGATGCATTGGAAGAAAAGACGGAAGAAGCCAAAATTCAGGGGGCATGGGGTTGCTTCCTGACCAATCGAACACTCCCAGTATCTAGAACAAAGAAAACCAGTTTTCATTAGCTTTAGTACAACTCATGACAACAGCTAATCTGTCCTCATACTCAGTTCTTCAATAATAGTCTAGTCTACATACTGAAAGCCATGTCTTTCCCCAAGAAGGTATTGCTGTCACAGTGCCATGGTCAAGAATCCATTTTCTTGCTCTGGTGCAGGCGTTGTTTTCACCACCGTCAGGCCCTTCTCCTAGAATACGCATGCAAATGTAACTGAGGGCCGTGCAGAACATCGTGCTGTGGCCTTCTATGTGGAAGCCCCAGCCACCGTCTTCGTTCTGGTATTAGGATTAGGCCGTTAGTCTATTATGTCTCACATAAGTATGTGTGCATATTTATATATGCATACAAGAATATATACATAAATGTGTATGTGTGTAAGTGCACCTGATGACAGTATAACGGTGTTCTGCTGGAAAAACAGTGTTGAGATGACCTGTGATGTAGAGAATCATGACCTGCGTATTTTTGCGTGAGCACAAAAGGCAACATCAGCTTTACACTTGAATTCAAAATAGATCTATTCTTGTGAGATGTTTATTGATTGCAGACTCATGCATCGATATTACATAAAGGCCTGCGCACTCACCAAAGGTGGAAGAAAGAACAAGGGACCGGCGTTTTCTGCTGGCCAGTGGCCATCACTAGCTTGCAGGGCGGAGAAGAAATGAACAGCTCTGCGCAGTGTGGTGGTGGCCATCTCGTAAGTTACGTCTTCTCCATCGCCCACCTTCACTTGGGGTATTGTCTGTTTAAAGTTGTTTTCATGCAGGAACTGCGAGTATTGAAAAATATGAAGGTCAGCATTCTTGTTCTTGTATGTTAGTATTTGATCATAATTCAAAAGGTTTGATTATGATTCAGCAGGTTCACATATTCATATTTGATTGAGAAGGCGGCTGAAAATGGGAGATGTTGAACCTGAAGCCGCCAGAGGAGATCACTGCTTGGTTTGACCTGGTAGCGGTTGGCCCAGAAGTCCTGGCGAGCTTTCTCCACCTCTTGTCGGAGCTGGGGTGTGCCGTAGTTGGGGTCGAACTCCCAGATCTGGCGACCCACATAGTTGTTGGTGCTGTAGAGGTAAGGGCTGTCAACACCTTCTGCAATCTTCAATCTCCACATATTTGTTTTTTTCCTTTTTCCTCTGTGACCTGAATATCAAGAAGTTTGCATGTGGCACGTAGATACTTTCTCATTAATGTTTGCTCGAAAACTAAACTAGTGTAACAAGTTTGCGTTTTCCTTTTTCCAGGAACCATGCTTCTATCAATGCAATTTGCATTTATTTTCAACAAGTAGATAGAATTAGCAGTGAAGAGAGAGAGAGAAACCTGAGGCGACTACTTGGATGTGGAGATGTGCAGTTTCTTCTTACAACACAATTAATCAAAGAAGTCGGAATATATTGTTGATCAGTGAAAAAGTTTGGTCGGAAAATTAAACACACTTTTGGTGTGTGTTTTGGTGCTTCTGCCCCCAAAGAAAAAACTTAGCAGGAGACGTCCAAACTTTAGAAAAGAAGTGGTTGGAGCTGCCTCTGTGGGTGGGACACCGACTTTAGGCGGATGCGCTCTATCGCCGCCTGATTGGTGAATGTCGTCTTTTCATCTGTCGGTGACTGTCACGACCCAAATCTAGGGTGAGTAGTTGCCTAGAGAAGAAATGCATGAGACCATCGCCCAGTCTAGACGACATCGACTCATCTTCGTGTGATACCTGGCGGTAGTGGTGGGCGGTGATGGAGGGAAGAAGAATAAAAAAAATTTAGGATAGGTAAAAAGTATTATTTTTTTAAAAACTTTAGTAAAAATGATTTAATTTATTTAAAATCTAAGAATAATAAAATGATATTATTAAAATTTTATTTTAAATCTTGCAAATGAATACAGAAACAAAAAAGGCCAGAAAATTGAAAAAGAAAATAAATAATCTTAAAGAATAAGAGAAACAAGAAATACTCAATGTAATATTTTCTGAGGAAAAAGAATCCTCTGAATCAAAAGAACAATCTGAAGAATAGAATGAACTCAAAAATATTGAAGAAAATTTGGAATATTTATCTACCACTTTTGAATCTGAAGAAGAAGAACCTTCTTGTTAATGTAGACAAGGAAGCGGAGGAAAATTCACATTAGGAGTTTTATGAATTAATACAAAATTTAAAGAAATGAAAAAAATAAATGTCTCATTGATAATCATATTGTCGAATTATTTAGAGAAATAAAAGACCCTTGAAGTTAGGGATATCATTCTGAGTAAAATTGACAATGATGGTAAAGCCACCACATCTGAGTCTTGCCCAATTTATGATAGAAATATTTATAAACCCTTTGAACCATATACAATTACTGGGGTTAAGAAACTGCTTAATGAAAAACATATTATTAAAGATAATCCCTCTACCCTAGAAGATCTAAGAATAGAAGTAGAAAAATTAAAGGAAGAAATAGAAAATATTAAAAAATCTAATCAGTCTCTTACTAATAGAATTGAATGTTAGAAATTAGCAGGAATACTGGAATAGGTGAAGAAAAATATGAGGAGGATTTTTTATCTACTTTGGAGATAGTCACTAGTCAAAAATAGAATGTTAAAAGCGATCCTTAATAAATAACAATTTTAAAAAAATATTTACTGCTCTTATAGACAGTGGAGCAGATTAATTGTATTAAAAAAGGTCTTATACCTACTAGGTATTTTGAAATGACGACCCACGGACAAAAATTAAATATAAATTTTAAAATTCCAAAAGCTTACATATGTAATAATAAAAAAATGTATTCCAACAAGCTTCCTATTAATAAAAGATTTAACTAATGAAATTATTCTTGGAATACCTTTCCTTAAGAAAATTTTTTCAATAAGAAATATTAATGAGAAAGGTATAATAGGAACCTTTGAAGAAGAAATAATAAAATTTGAATTCATCACTCAACTAATAGACAGAGTTATCAATGAAATAAGAGATTTAATAATATCTAAGACTAACCAAATATGCTTCATTAAATGAATAAATTAATTCATTACAAATAAATGAACTACTTAAAAATCCTAAACTACAATGAAAAATTAAAATGATTCAAAATAAATTTGAACTAGAGATATGTGATGAACATCCCAATGCATTTTGGCATACAATTTCCAGATGCAGACGTCACTGCAGAAAATTGTATTAAACAACTTTGGAAAGCAAATTTGCTATACCATCAGCAAATTATTGGTTATTATGCTGTCTAATGAATTATCTATATATTTCTGGAATGCT
>NC_026152.1:6254818-6311485 GCF_000512975.1 Sesamum indicum
TAGTCATAGAGGAAGTAGATTTCGAGCAGGGGATATTGTTAGGCATGGCAATAGGGCATTAGTTAGGGAAAATGTTTCCGAAATTTGAAAATATAATAACATCTTTGAAGAAGAAAATGAACACTTCAAACAGTTTTTTGAATTCAAAAAGGAACACAAAAAATTAACGACTGATGAATCATCATCCTCAGCATCTTACGCAAAAATATTGCAAGAGGATGAACATGAATTAATTAATTATAAATTCAGTGAACATCATGAAGTAATTATAGTTCTTGAAAATGATGATTTAAGATGGAAAACTGATCCATGATATTTAATGAAGAGATACTTTAATGTTGCATCTTTTACCGCAAGGGCACATAAACCAAGGGCACATTATGAATGTATTCTTAAGGCCACCCAAAGTGTTGAAATTAATCACACATTCTCCAGTAATGAAAAGGAGTTTTAATTATTCGAAAGCAGTAATCAAGAAATTCATCACTACTGTAGGATGAGGAATTAATCCATTAGGAGAAAAAGAATATTTTCACCCAAAATAAAAAAATACTATATAATTCAATTATTGGACTATGCTGAGACATTTAATAAAGCTTTTAAATTATGAAAATTATAAGAGAAAACATACATGATTTTTCAAAATTTGCCCACTGGTCTTCTAGCAAGAAATATCGAATTGGGTGTCTCAATGGTGGATAAGTATTATTTGGCATAAGAAGGAGTACGCACTACTTGTAAGTTTTCTTATTTATACATTACTACTGCTGAAATATTTATAACAATGGAGATAGCAAGGCTAAAAAAAAAAAAAAGTATCTTTTGTTACTGATGAATATATGGAGAAACTGAATAAACATAGGGAAAAGATACTTTGGGTCATTGATTTAAATTATAGGTTTGAACAAGGTTGGCCTTGCCATTGCTGTCCGGTTTTGCTGCTCTTTGGCGTTGTTTTTGGGCTTTAGTGTAGTATCTTTTGATCAAAATTCATGCCTATTAATTTAACTCAATGTAAAAGGATCCTGACTTAGCCTTCTCTTACATAATTTCAGTTCTCTTTTTATCTGTCATAATAAAAAATATTCTTTTATTGCATTCCGCCTGCATGGTCGGTTTTTCCTACCACCTACATGGACGCATTTCTTCTTGTTTATTCTTATGCATTCCACCTACATGGTCGGTTTTTCATACCGCCTTATTGTCAGATTTACGGATTGAGAATGAGAAAAAGAAAACTTTAGTACATCACTTTGTCTCGGTTCAATTTTGGTACACTAATTTTGGCAATATCAATTTTAGTACACTATCATCAGCCTATTTTATAACCTTTTTACCCTTTCAAAATAGCTTAATAATCCATTTTCATGCTCTTAAAACATCTCAACATACTTCCAAAATAAATTAAGAACCCATAAATTCATACCTTGCTTTGACCGCTCTTTTTCCGGGTATTCAAAGTCCTCGGTTTAACAGATTTCTTCCAACCACACTACCACAACAGATGGTTTCGCTGGCATTTGGCTCATTCAGTAACAAAACAGCTTAGTCCTATTTTGTTTCCCACCTTAGGGCGTAAAAGGGACTCCAATATAGGGACCTAATAGAATTTTGAACAAGCAAGTTGAATAGAAGCCTAATTTTTATTAAAAAAATGTATAGAATATTACATAAATATTATTCCTCCATTGGAGGAGACAACTGTTTAGCCTCTTAAATTATAGAGGGTTTGACTTGTTGGGGAAACCCCCATAAACTGAAAAATTAAATCACTAAAAAAGATTAAAAAGACTTAGAACTCTAATGCATTGAAGAGCAGGAGAAGTTTTCTGATGATCCCCCTCTACTTCATTGCATCTTTATTTATAGGTATCCGCGGACTTCAAATTCGGACTCCAAACTAGTTTTTTGATGATGTCATTACATTCATCATCATCTTATCTCTTTCGAATGACGTCACTACATTCGTCATTGCCGCGTCCTTTCCAGCTATTAGTTATAATGGCTTATCGATAATGTGATTTCCAATTGGCTTTCCTACTTTGCTGACTATTGGCCTTTGTCGTTTTCTACCGACAGTCTTATCCTTGATCTTCTACATTCTTTACTTTTTACTTCTTTTTTTATCTCCAGAACATCGCTTCTCTTAAAGTGGGGGTTGTTTTGCCATGAATCAAAGACCATCCTACTAATTCATTCCAGAAGTTTTGAAATTTTCGAAAAACTTGGTGATATAGTATTAACTGAAGCAAGAGCTCCAAAATCATACCATTCTCAGAAAATCTTCTGATTTTGACCCTTCTAACATCCAAACCCTATATTTTTTGAATTTTTTGTTAATGGTCTTGTCTGGGTTCACTCCTTTGCGAGAAATTAATTTTTTCCACATGCGTTGATATTCCTGCCAAGTAGAAGAAGATATCAATTCGTTAGTATTAACCTTAGAAGTGTTTGTCATTGGCCTAAGGCTAATCTCCCCCTCTTTAACCCTAGAGGTACTGGGTTGACTTGAATCTACAGGAGTTTGCACTTCTGTGACTCAACTTTTGCCATTTCACCAGAGTCTGGTAATGGTCTTGTGCAAACAGTACCTGAATCCGACACTACAAGTTTAGAGCCTTGTACTCTAAAGGCATGTTTAGGGTCATGCTCCCTCAACTCGTGAGTCATCCCTGAAGGTGATGCCTTCCGAATTGGTTCTCTTAAGTCGTTCCATAGCGATGTGGATGCTAATAAGGAACTCCTTATTGCAACCTGGACTATGTCTAGATCAACTATTTGGATTTGTCCGGCAACTTGGGCATTCACCGCTAGCTATTCGAACTTCCTGTCAAGCTGCTCGAGGTTTTCCTAGAGGTGCCTTAGTCTCAACATGATGAAGTTTGCTTCAAATGCCTCCATCTCTTGTTAGGAGATTTACAAGACCATTTTCATGAGATTTTATAACGACAATATTATAATAAGCCATCTGATAATACGAGCTTTCTCTATCTTTGATTAGAATTTATTTTTTAAGAAAGCCCTAACATTAATATATCAACCTTTAAAGTAAATATTTTAGCAAGTAAAAGTAAAGGTCATTTCTTAAAAGCCTTCCAAATCGCAAAGTAAGCAATTTCATAAGTTACTGGACCTAAACAAAAATAGACATAGTTATCGGACAAAAATTAAAATTAGACATACTTAACGGACTAAAATAATACTTTTTCCTTTTACTAATGATATTATTCCTAGTTAGCACAAAATATTGATCTATCGATGAGCTCATGAGTACGAGCAATTGTAATGCGCTCGATATGTTTGCAAATTTAAAACTAGTATGTATAAGTGTGCAATCAAATAGAAATACTTTAAAATAATTTTTATTTTTAAAATTATATGTTTTCATAAAAAATTGAAAAATACTAAAAAAAATTTAAAAAAATGAAAAAGTTATAAGAAGTTAAAATTAGTGAAAGCTGAGAAGAGTTGTCAACTTCGCGATTAAAAAACATGGGAGAAAATTTAAAAGAAATTATTGCAACAATGCGGAAAATAAAATAGATAAAAATATGAGACGCCAAAAAGGTGTTCCCTTAATAATAAAATATTAATTTTGCTACACTTTTGTCGGTTTAAAAAAAAAACTAAAAGTAAATAAATAATTGACTAAAATTAACAAAATAAATTAGTAATACGCCGGAATTACCGATTATTGCAAATTAATTATTTTAAGGTTCTCATCTTAATTAATACATAGTATAGTTATGCATAAAAATCGCAAGTTGTCAAATTTCTTAAAAAAGCCAGAAACTATATATATTAAAGGCATCAAAACCGCCCAAAGTAGCAAACTCGTTTAAAAAGAGGAACACATCAAAGTATGGAAAGTTTCTTAATGCGTAATAGATGTTGATGGGCTTCAGTTGATTTTTCTACTCCAAATTATGGAAAAATTCTAATGTGAATTCGACTCAATTAAATTTAAATCAGTTTATATGGTAAGTATAATATATTTATTGTGTGATTGGTATACAGATAAAAAAAAATTGTGATTGATTTCGTCCGAGCAAGAATTTGCTTCAAATCAAGCTGTATCTTTTATTTCAATTTAAGAAAGAATTTTATACATGCAGTATACACATTATTTGGACGTATTATACTGATACCCTCTGATATTAGATTAAACTACATAAACACCATCTGTATTTTACAAAATTATTGTTACACCCCCTGAGGGGTGCTAGTGTAATATTTTTCGGACGGTGCTTCCATAAGTTTTATATTTGAATAAGGGGTACAGAGGTAACTAGAATTATAATCTCAGAAAATGTAGCTGCAATTCTACAAAAAATAGAGAGTGTTTGTGTATTTTAGCCTAACCTTAAAAGATGTCAATATAATTTATCTTATATATTATTCAAAATAAAAAAATACAATAAAATTTGGAATAGAAAATGAAGGGTATGGATGGGGTTTGGAACTGCGCATGCCTCAACTTACATAACATGTCATGTGGTAACTGCTTAAAAGTGAAAGAAAGAAAGGGGGTTTCCGAAATGGGGTGGACATGGAAACTAGACAACAACATTACATAACCGATGCCCATCAAGAAAAAGTCACTTTTTGTCTGAGTTTAGTGCATGTGTGATGTGCCTATGTTTCCATCTAACTGAACAAGAGTTAGAACCTAAGAAGGAAAATGGTTGAGTAGGGAGGTTATCAGTTTGTTATTTTTTTTTTTAAACAAAAACTACCTAAAGATAGGGGAGCTTTTCGGAGTCCCTAGTCTTTTTATATTAAAATGCATAAAAATAGTTGCAGTGGGGAAGCTACCTCCATAGAATTTCTAGCCAAGCCATAAACAATGAGTACTACTCCCTTACAAATAGAGCAAAATTAAACAAGGAGTACTACTCCCTTACAACAAAAGACAAAAACAGGTTTATAAGAAAAATATAGCGAGCCAAAAATATTTTTGTTATCCCACTACATCGTGAATCGCAAAACACCTAAAAATAAATCTCTACAAAAAAACCTAGCCAGAATGTGTGTAATGTTCCAAAAGGATAAATAAATGACTATTAATATTAGCGTGGAGATCATGTCTGTATGACTGACAACCGTTGAACCTGTGAAAGGGGTTCAAAAGACCTGCAAAAAATATAACAGCAAGCAACCAAATAAATAAGAACAACAGAAGTGACAAAATCAGAAGGTATCCAGAGAAATATTAGCTACAACGCCAACCATATGAATGAGTAACCTCCAAAGAATCCATATAAGTACAATCCCATAAACAACATAGAAAAAGTTCAGATAGGACAACAAGTATGAGCAAGGAACCAATCAGTAGTGAAATACCCCTAATTTCAAGAAAAATATTTTAACTGAAATTAGAGGTACTAGTAGTTTTTATTCTAATAGCAGGGAAGGAGCAAGCGTCAAGTCTAATCAAATCTTTACCTATGATATTATCAGGAATAATATGGTGAGATGCTGATTGAAACATGCTTGATTTGCAAAATAATCGGTCACTTGGTTACCCTCTCTAAAGATGTGTGATATTTTAAATTCGATTTGGGACAGAAGATAACTAATTTGTTGCAATAGATTTTGAAGGTGTCATGGCCCTTGGGGGGGAAGAGGAGATGAGTTTGAGGGCGATGTTGGCATCTGTTTCCACCCAAATTTACCTAATGTTGCTACGAATGCACAATTTAACACCTCTATATATAGCTTTCAGTTCTGCTGCTGTGTTGAAGATGAGGCCAAGATATTCTAGAAATGCGAGGACGGTTTGACCTAGATGATTTTTTATGTTACCACCTGCCCCTACAACGCCTGGATTTCCTTTTGAGGCCCCATTCGTGTTCAATTTGAACCATCCCCTATCTGACTTAATCCACTTAATAATTGAGATTCTGGATGATATCTTATGAGGGGGGAGTGCAATTTTAATTCACACATAATGGTTACTTACACCGCGATATTAATTTCTCAAATTACTAAAAATGTGCTTGTGTATTTTTAAGCACTCCTACTCAACTTTTAATTTATATATCTATACTAATATGAAAATTTCACTCACAAACATCAGTTTGTAAAACAATGATAGTAATTTTTTTTGAGGTCGATAATATCACTAAATTAGTTTATTTTTAATTAATTATTTATTTCTTTTAATATATGCCATAACGACTAGTATATATATATAAAGGATTTATTAGAGAATTTTTTTATGTATTTAATTTTTGTATTTTCCTGAATCGCATGAACTTTACAGGCATTCATAGATTAAATGAATTATAGGACCTAATGCAAAATTTCAATTAAAAAAAAAGTTAGTTATATTTTGGCATCTGAACTATGATCATTTTTATATTTTAACATCGATTTTTTTTTGTGCCAACATAACATATCAACTTTATATAATTTTGCACTTTGCCATTTAGAAATATGTTTTAACCAAGTTTATTTTTGAAAAACATCAAATGTAGGGCGCATGTAATACTTCAAGGTTATGTGATGTGATATTTTTTTCACATATACACATTTGATGTTTTTCCAACAGAAGAATCAATGAAAAAACGGTCATATATAGTAAAATGCAAATTTCACGCGATAACATTATGCTTGCACAGGAACTATTTACAGTGTATAACCAAGTGCATCTCCCCCCTAGATGTGCCGTTAAGGTGGATATTCGGAAAGCCTATGACACAATGGAATGGGACTTTCTACTAGTAGTTTTACACATATTTGGATTTGTAGCACAATTTATTCGGTGGATAGAAGAGTGTGTAACAACATCCTCGTTCTCGATGGGTCTGAATGGGAAACCCCATGAAATTTTTACAGGTTCACAAGGGTTGAGGCAAGGTGATCCCATATCGCTTTACCTATTTGTTCTTGTGATGGAGGTGTTACATCTTTTATTCCTACAGTTGATTGAACAGGATGGGCGTTTTTCATTCCATTGGAAATGTACTCCTGCTCGACTTTTTCAGCTTGGTTTTACAGATGATCTGTTGCTATTTTGTAAAGCTGATATGAATTCTATAGGGGTCTTCAAGCAGGGCCTAGATATGTTCACATCTTGGTCGGGTCTGTGGCTTAATGCACATAAGAGCCACCTTATTATCTCTCACTTGGCACACGGGATTCGAGAAGTGTTGTTGGCGATGCTGGAATTTCAGGAAGGGCAGTTATCGATGAGATACTTGGGACTTCCGCTCCTCTCGTCTCGATTATTGATAATAGATTGTTAGCCATTGTTATTGAAAATTGACCAAAGCATTAAAGGATGGGAAGGTCTGGCGTTGTCGTATGCTGGGAGGATTTAGATCATCAAATTTGTCCTTATGGCGTTGAACATTTACTGGGCCTCAGCGTTCCTATTGCCTAAAGGTGTTATAAGGGAGATTGAGAAGCGACTACGAGCGTTCTTGTGAAAAGGGGGGATGACTAGGGGCTATGCCAAAGTAGCATGACAAGATGTATGTAAGCCGTTGTCGGATGGTGGTCAAGGCTTACGAGACATTGCTATCTTAAATCGGGCTTTAATGTGTAAGAAGCTCTATGACATTATAAGGTGTGATAGGACGTCTATTTGGGTGGAGTGCCTCTATCATGAGCAGTTGCAAAATACATATATTTGGGCGGTTCTAGACCGTGGGGGTTTGTGGGGTTGGCGGAAATTACTTCGTCTACGATCACTTATTCGGCCGATGGTGGACTTTCGGGTTGGTAATGGGGCTACGTTCTATCTTTGGTAGGATCCTTGGCACCATCTTGGGCCCCTCATTGCTAGATTTTTCCATGGACCGCCACTCCCTGAGCTTGGGATTTCTACCAAGCTCAAAAGCGTTATCATAGAGTGACAATGGCAATGGCCCCTCATTATAGACATTGAGTGGTTGGAGATTCTACAGTCCCTGCCTCAGATTCATGGTGGTGTTGATCGCATCATTTGGTGGTGTGAAATGCTAGTCCTACATCCACATCTCTATACAGGTCACTGGTTCCTCCAGGACCCAAGGTAGGTTGGTCTTCACTACTTTTAGGTTCCCTCAAGATCCCCAGGCATAATTTTATTCTATGGCTTGCTATATTGGGGAAGTTTTCGACAGCTGATAAACCATGGTTCTCTTACCTAGGCGCTTGTGTTCTATGTGATGAAGGCGCGAATGAGACGCATAGGCACTTATTCTTCCGATGCCGCTACGCCCGATGGTGCCTTATAGTTATTCGACGATCTGTTCGCTTCAATTGGCCGAACCGAGACTGGTCAATGGATATAGATTGGGCTACAAGAGAATGGAGAGGGCAAAATATTATTAATCTGACTTATCATACGCTACTGGCTTCATGTGTGTATCATATTTGGAAGGAACGAAACTTGAGACATTTTGAGTAGTCTGAGCGAGAACCGACCGAACTTGCTGGACTCATTGTGGAAGAGGTTAGACAGAGGATTCTTAGTGCTTCTTTAGCTTTCTCTGTTAGTTCTTGTGCATTATATAGACTTTGGCGTATCCCTTGGCCTATCGAGGGAGACGCCACTCATTGAGCACTGTTGTACTGTACAATTGTACTATTTATTTAATGAAAATTACATTTACCTATAAAAGATGCAATTTTCACAAAATTAAAATTGTTAAATTGATATAAAAAAAATTTCAATGACAAAATATAAAAATAAATATAGTTGGAAGGTAGAATATAATTTATCATTCAAAACATTCTTAATTGCCTTAGAAACACCCTTCAACTACGTAAATATATAACATAGATAGAGTGATGATGACATAAAAACTATATTTTTTATCCCTAACTCTTTAGGGTGGCATTATTAGGTCATTTAAATGTCAATATGACAAATTTACTTCATTATTATTTCAAGTTTGTGGAATCCTAATCTATTACCCACCAGAAAAAATGTTAATATCTTTAGAACCTGATTGTTCGAAGGTTAAGTCCTGTAACTTAAGAGAGTGAAATTAATTTTATTCCTACAAATTAATTGGCAGCAAATTAATCTTTATGCGCATACGAGTCCAAATTTTTCCTCCAAATTGAAAAATCTCTAAGTTTGTGTACGTGTTAGCACCTTATCAAATTCTATCTAGAACAAGAATTTCTAACAAGCAATGTACTAAAAATTACGAAAAAGTAAACTAAAATAAAATAAAATTGCGACCACAATATTTGAATATTTTGATAATGGAACTCCTACGATTAGGACCCAAAATGCTGTTCACGACCCCGACCATCTATGGTGTAAAAATAATTGAAGTATTGTTAATTAAATAAACCCTGATACATTTTGTACATTTTCAATTATGTTGAATTAGTAAATTATTGGGTAAAAAAAATTTTTAGTCCCATAAAATAAGGATAGAACCTGTTTTTTACCACAATTATAAAAAATATCATTTTTAGTTTCATAAAATTTATAATTAGATATTTTTAGTCTCAAAAAATCTCGTGCATTGTAGTTTTGGGACTAAAAAGGCGTTATAATTTTGTGACTAAAAATGCCAAAATCATATTTTTTGGGACTAAAATAAATTTTAGTCTATTTTATGGGACTAAAAAAATATTTTGCTCTAAATTATTCGACCAGAATATGATCTGACCCCACTACATTACAGAAAATTTTTATGGCTCAAATTTGATTGAACCAAATCAATCATAAAGTAAGTGTATCACACTTACTGTGTAATAGATAATATTTCCTAAATTATACACCAATCGCATAATAAATATATTACACTTATCGTATTATTGGTTCAATTTGAAGGAATCAAATTGGAAGTAGAATTTCCCCTGCATTACTTAAAAATTCCACAAATTTCGTTGAATTCATTCATACTTCAATAAATGTTACCTCGCTGAAGGAGTCGGGCAGAAAATGACGACGTAGTCCGCGGACTCGTAGGTAAACGTGTTGGTGCCGTCATGTAAGCATAGTTGTAAGCGTGCGGGCACGCAGTCTTGAAGAACTCCGAGTATGCGCTCAGCTTGCAAATATCCGGTGTTGCGTACTTGCCGCTGCAACAATAATTGGGATCCCCGAACGCCTCGCAGGCGCTCCATGCATGGTCTTCCTCCTCCACCGCCCCGGCCATTAGTGCTAACGGCGTTCAACACCTGCAACTCCGACAGACATGAGGAGTTGAGGTCGACGATGCAACCCTTGTTCGAACAATTTCCGCCTGTCCCGCCCTGTGGGACCACCAGTTCCCAGTTCGGGCTGGGCTGGACAGGAGCGATTATATATATTTTTTGGAAAAATTACATTTAAATTCATCATTTCTCACATTTTTGGACTCCTAAGAGACCTAGTCTCATAGGTCCCGAATTTTTTGCTGCTAATTTTGATAGATTCGTTGGTAACTTGTGGCTGGTGTAGAGTCCCTGCATTTTCAGCAACCAAGCTATGCATCTATAGTTAGGCTCAAGCTTCTTTCATTCAACACACCAAATTCGAGAGCCTCTTCTCTACTTTCTTCCTCTGCTTTCACTCCTCTTCTAAGTGTTTTTTGTTCGTTGTTTCAAGTTTTCTTCCACGAGTGCGCGTGTAATAGAGTTATAGTTGTGTTAACCTTGGGGAGCGATCGATTTATACTATCTGCACCATGGTAGTACCCAAATTTCTCTTTCAAGGCAGTGGTTTTTCACGGCACAGTCTTTCATTTTTCAACAGTTGAAAGCAAAAATTTGTTATAATAGCTGTTCCAATTGCTAAAACACTGCCCGACCTCTCCAAGCTAGAGCCACTTGACGGGACCATCTATAAACAGGTCACAAAAATTGTTCATATTTTTCGAACAATTGGACGTGGACTATGTGTTCTAGAATCCACCGAAAACTCCAGCAGAAATCTTCACTCTTCCCATTACTGCAGCAACGATCCCCACAGAAGGGAAGACCCAAAAATCTGAGAATGAGGCAAAAATATAATACGACAGAGACGATAAAACGGTGAGAGGTCACCTGCTTAATAATATGAATAATTTTCTGTTAGATTTATTTGTTAACTATAGGAGTGCCAAAGAAATCTAAACTAGAATGGAGGCAAGATACGGAAGTGATGACGGTGGAAGGAAAAAGTATGTCGTTGGTAAATGGCTTCAATTTCAAATGGTCGATGAGAAGCCTATAATGGGCCACATCCATGAGTACGAGAACCTAGTGACTAAAGTATTAAGCGAGGGCATGACAATGTGTGAGATTTTACAAGCCAATGTACTACTTGAAAGATTCCCTCCTACTTGGAGTGAATATTGAAACCACTTGAAGCACAAGAAAAGGGATCTTACCCTCCAAGAATTAATCAGCCATATGAGAATGGACGAAGCAAATCGCCTAAAAGATAAGGAAGCTTCTCTCTCTTCTCTTTCAGTTAAAGCTAACCTTGTTGAGTCTGCTAGATCTGAAAATAGGTTTCACCAGAATAAAGGGAAATTTTTTCAAAAGAACAATCAACATAAGACGTTCAAGGGACCTAACAACAAGATCCAAAAGAATAAAAAATCATGCTACTGCTGTAGGAAATTAGAACACAAAGCGTATCAGTGCTACCAAAGAAAGGATCAATAGAAGGCAAACCAAAAACCAACCACTAAATCTACTCCACAAGTCAACCTAGCTGAAAATGACATGATCATTGCTTAGGTAGTTGTAGAAGCCAACCTAGTAGAGAACAAAGAAGACTGGGTACTAGACACTGGTGCATCCAGGCATTTCTACTCCAACAAAGCCCTATTTCATGAACTTAGTGACGCAACAGACGGCGAGTGTGTCTTCATGGGAAACTCTGCAACTGCCGAATTCTTGGGTAAAGGAAAGATCTTTCTTAAACTTACTTCTGGCAAAACACTTGCTTTGAATGACGTATTATATGTGTCTTCTTTACGTAGAAATCTAGTTTTTGATAGTTTATTGAATAAAGCTGGCTTGAAAATTGTGTTAGAATTTGATAAGGTTATAATCACTAGGAATAATAACTTTGTAGGAAAAGGATACTTAGTGAACACCATTTCCACTGCTATTAATAAAATTTATTCAAGTTCTTCTTATTTGATGGAATCCATTTATATTTGGCATGGTAGATTATGACATGTGAATTATTCCTCTATTAAATGGTTGAAAACTATGAATCTTATAAATTTTTCTGACACAAATGGATGCTCTAAATGTGGAGTCTGTGTAGAGGCAAAATACGTAAAGAAACCTTTTAAACCCATCACATCTAGAAGTACTGAATTGCTAGAATTAATTCACTCAGATCTAGCTGCTTTCAAAAACACATTAAGCAAGGGTGGTAAAAAAATATTATATCTCCTTTGTTGATGATTTTTCTAGATACACTAGGATTTATCTATTAAAATCAAAAGATGAGGCTGCTGAAATATTTTTGAAATTTAAGGCTGAAGTTGAAAATCAATTAGATAAGAAGATTAAAAGACTTAGATCTGATAGAGGTGGAGAATACAATACTAAGCTCTTAAAAGAATTTTGTGAGATTAATGGAATAATCCATGAAATGTCTGCACCTTATACACCTCAACAAAATAGCATAGCCGAACGAAAAAATAGAACTCTAAAAGAAATGATGAATGCTATGCTTTTAAGCTCATGTATGCCTGATAATATGTGGGGGGAAGCAACTTTATCGCATGGTATATCCTTAATAGTGTCCCACATAAAAAATTGAATAAAATCCCTTATGAATTATGCAAAGGGTTTGTTCCTAACTTTGAACTTCTTAAGGTGTGGGGTTGTCTATCTAAAGTAGCATAGCCAAAATTTAAGAAAACAAACATAAGACCTAAAAACTTTTGACTGTGTGTTTATTGGATATGCCCAAAATAGTGCCGCATATAGATTCATGTGTTTAAATGATAACTCTCTTTGTGAATCAAGAGGTGCTGAATTTTTTGAACTAGTTTTTCCTTCGATTAAAACTACTAGAATGGACGCTACTCTTCAAGCAATAAACCTTTGTTAACTTCCTCTAATTCTGTAGTGAATGAACCTAGAAGAAGTAAAAGATAAAAAATTGAACGTAGTTTTCGACCAGACTTTCTAATTGCTTTCTAACGAAATACCAAGGAAAGTTAAGTGAAGACTTTGTTTCAATGTTTCTAGTTGAAGATGATCCTAAGACATATACGGAAGCAAAAACCTCCATAGACTCTATTTTCTGGAAGGAAACCATTAGAAATGAACTGGACTCTATAATGTTAAATTATACTTGGGATTTAGTGGATTTGCCTATAGGAAGTAAGCCTATAAAATACAAATGAGTCTTCAAGAAAAAAATGAAATCAGATGGGTCAATAGACAAATTTATGGCACGATTAGTGGTTGTGGGTTATACATAAAAGAAAGGCATAGACTATTTTAACACATACTCACCTGTGATAAAGATTGAAAGCATTAGAACTCTAGTTGCACTATAAGCTATTCTTGGCTTAATAATCCATCAAATGAATGTAAAAACAACATTCCTAAATGGTGACTTGGAAGAAGAAATATATACGGAACAACCCGAGGGATTTATGGTACCTAGCCAAGAAAATAAAGTTTGTAAACTTAGAAAATCACTATATGGACTAAAACAAGCACCCAAACAATGGTATGAAAAGTTTGATCATATTTTAAAAACTAATGGATACAATGTATCAGATACATGTGTATACTCAAAATTGTTTGGGACAGAATGTGTTATTATATACCTATATGTCGATGATATGTTGATCTTTGGCAGCAACATAGAAATCATTGAGAAACCAAAAGATTCTTAGCAACACAATTTGACATGAAAGATTTAGGAGAAGCTAATGTAATCTTATGCATTAAAATTGAAAAAATTGAAAATGGGTTCTCTCTTTATCAGTCACACTACATAAAGAAAATCTTGGACAAGTTCGGTGGTCAAGATGAGATACCAGTCAAAACACCTTATAACCCTAGTGTATGTTTCAAAAAGAATAAAGGTGGCAGTGTATCACAAGATGAGTATGCAAAAATCATAGGGAGCATCATGTTTCTCATGAACTACACTAGACCTGACATAGCTTACGCTGTGAGAGACTAAGTCGTATACCCATAATCCCAATAATGAATACTGAAAAGCACTACATCGCCTATTGAGATATCTAAAGGGGACTATAAACTTGAGTTGGCACATTAATAAATTTTACCGCAATGCTAGAAGGATTTTGTGATGCAAATTGGGTTACTGATAATGATGAAGTAAGCTCAACTAGTGGATTTATTTTTACTTTGTGTGGGGGAGCTATTTCCTGAAAATCTGCAAAAAAAAACTTGTATAGTTCGCTCTACTATGGAATCTGAATTTATAGCTCTTGAATTGGTAGGTCCAGAAGCAGAGTGCCTGAGAAACTTATTGGGAGATATGCCCTTAGAGGGGTCAACTGTGCCAGTGCCTCTGTACTATGACTCCCAAGCTGCTATTGGAATTGTCAAGAACTATGCTTATAATGGCAAAAGGAGATATATTTGGATCAGACATGAAGCAGTAAAAGAACTTCTAAAGAATGGGATAATCTCCTTAGATTATGTGAGGTCCGAGAGAAACTTGACAGATCCTCTCATGAAAGGACTTACTAGGAGAATTATTTTTGAGTCTTCGAGAGCAATGGGGCTAAAACCCGTTGATTGATGGAATATGGTAATGACCATAGAAATCCATAGCCCTGTGTTTGGGTGGTCCTAATAAGGACTTGACAGATAACCCTAACTTTGTTCAGGAAGATAGCCTCATAGCTCAGTTGTTGAGTAGTCTATAGACTTGATTAAGCTATTTGGATGAGTGTGGAGGTGGGTCGCCTTCTATGAAAGGAAAATGAAAGTTCTTTCTGGAACACTCATTAGTACCCAAGATATAAGCGCATGGCCATTAATAGCGCTTGGAACTTTATCACGGAACAACGAACACTAAGGAATTCTTAGGTGATTGTGGGGGTCTCAATTTCAGCTATCGAACGTTCAAGAGTTATATCACTATCGTTAGCCAAATTGATTGTCTCCCTTCACTATGCATTAATTTAATCAAAAGATATTAATGCTTAAGTATATTTTTTTCTTTACTCAGAAATCATATTCTACTTCTACACTAGCCATTTGTGGGGGATTGTTGGGAATGACTAATGCACCTTTCCTTGTCCCACATAGAAAACATAAACAACTTTTCTCCTATATATATTAAACCATCTTGCTACCTTTGGAATGAGAAGTGTGGGTAGGTGGATTTTGGAAGAATCATCACAGGCGCCCGCCCGCCCGTCCTATCCCGGTCCGGGTGGGGCTGGGCACTCTCGATTATATATATTTTTTCAAAAAATTATATTTAAATCCTTCATTTTTCATATTTTTGGACTCCTAAGAGACCTAGTCTCATAGTTCCCGAATTTTTTGCTTCTAGTTTTGATAGATCTGTTGGTAACTTGTGGCTGGTGTAGAGTCCCTGCATTTCTAGCAACCAAGCTATGCATCTATAAATATGCTCAAGCTTCTTTCATTTCAACATACCAAATTCGAGAGCCTCTTCTCTGCTCTCTTCCTCTGCTTTTCTCCTTCTCTTTTGAGTGTTGTTTTGTTCGTTGTTCCAAACTTTCTTCCATGAGTGCGCGTGTAAAGAGTTGTAGTTGTGTTAACCTTTTGGAGCAATCGGTTTATACTATTTGCACCATGGTAGTACCGAAATTTCGCTTTCAAGACAATGATTTTCCACGGCACAGTCTTTCATTTTCCAACACCAGCATGGGCAGATTATAGCCGTCCACGAGACTGATGTCATAGAAGTGGCTGGAGGTGCCGCCCCTTTGCCGCCGAACTCAAGGGCCCTGAAGCCGCAATCTCTGGTTACATAGGTGAATTTCCCTATGGTGGAGTCTTGGGAACAGAGGGTCCGGCCTCCCACATGCGGCCAGACCAGGAGGTGGGGACAAAAATCGAAAATGAATCGATGGGAATGAGGGCAAACCCTGTGGTGAAAGTTGCGGGGTGCCGGCGTTAGACAATATCCCCGGCCACACAGTGTAACTGCACCTGTTTATGAATGTAAATGTTGCTGAGAACACACTGCCTGCTGTATTGCGAACATATTTATTCTATAATTAATCACTTTTCTAAATTATACATCAATTAAGCGATGAGTGTGTTGCATTTATAATCAAATAAGTTGTTATTTCTTAACATATTTTATTTTAAATATTTGTAAATATTTTTATAAATAATACACATTAGTTTAATTTTAAATAATAATTTAACAGATAATCTTTTTATAATAAGATAAAATAACGTATTATTACTTAAACTTTTGAATAAAAAATATATATGACCATTCATACTAGTCGAATATTAATATAGATATATAATTAATCTTTGTTTTTGTTAATGCAATGACTATTTTTAGTCATATAATTTATAATGTCTTGAATTATATTTTTTAATAAATATAATATCAATACTAATTTTATTTTTATTTAACTATAATAATTTATTATTAAATGATAAAATAATTTTTTTAATATTAGCAAAATTAAATAGCAAAAGAATTCTTTAATTCTTACTATGTGTGTGTCTGTGAGCGAGAGAGAAAGAGAGAGAGGAGAGTGTGCGTATTATATCATAGGGGATCTTTTATTTTACGATATATTAATTTTATAAAATTTATAATAATATGTTACAAAAAATGTTAAAAAATCTAATTTTTTTAAAGAGCTTATAAAATTCAAAACATTTTATTTTGAAATTTTATAAGTTTTTTTTAAAATAAATAGCTAAACAAATATTTAGAGCTTATAAACTCTCAATTTGAAAAAGAAAATTCATTTTTATGTTGATTGAGATTCATACATATTCTTTTTTATGTATATTTTGCATTTTAAGACATAAAATATATTTATTATATATATATATTCTTTCTTTTCTGAATGTTTGGTTGTCATTTTAGTAACATCTCTATTTTTTATTATAAAAAATAACATTATTAAAATACACAATAGTTTTTAATAATCGACAAATTATTAAAGTACACGAGCTTTTTCAATTTTACTCTTCATTAGTAGAATATTTCATCCATTTTCATTAAATTACGTTGAAATTTAACAATGAAAAACCATAATAAGATCTATTTAAAAGATGAGAGACTGTTACAGTTCATTTGACAAATGAGGGACGAAAAGTGAAAATAAGGGGCAATTAACAGTGGTGGGCGTTCGGATCGCGACCCAATCCGAAAGGGTTCGGGTAGATCGGATCGGATAAATTTTATAATGTTTACAATTTTATCCAAATCCAATTTTGAATAGATCGTGTCGGTTATTAGGTAGAGATAAATACCTAATCGGGTTAATCGAGTACCCGATATCTAATTGAAAAATAAAAACATAAAATAGAAAATAGTTATTTGTTGTTACTAACAAAATAATAAAGTAAAAAAGAAAATGATAAATGAGTGGTTGATCAATTTATCAAGTTATTGATATTACGAATTGAATTATTTTGTTTATTAGTTTGAATTAATTGTGATGTTATATTATCTTTTAACTTAATAAATTGATATCTTGATTTATATTAAATTATTGAATAATATTTTAATAATAAAGTCACATTATGCGTACAAATTACAATTTATAAGTATAAAATTTTCCAAAAAAATACATGCTTTTAAATATGTATTGGATGCTTCTATTTTCTTCAAATATAAATTAACAAAAAAAAAAAAATGGGTATCCGATTTCGAGTACCCGACTTTAATAGGTACCTAATTTATCGGGTTTGTGTCGGGTCATCAAATATACTACCCAACAAAGTCGGGTACCCAACCAGAAAAACCCGAAACACCTGACCCTCTTAGGGTTGGCACACGAGTAGAGTCGGCTCGCAAGCTTCGAGAGCCGGCTCGATTTTGAGCTCGACTCAAGCTTGAATTTTGAGTTATAGCTTCTAAAGAGTTCAAGCCCAAGATTCTAACGAGTTTGAGCTCGAACCCAAAATACGTTGTTCAGCTCGCGAGCTTTTCTCAAATTTTTTATTTTATTTATATTTTTTATTTTTAGATTTTTTATATATATTTAACCATATATTATAATTATTAAGTAATATCACATATTTTAAATTTAGCTAATGATAAAATAAGCTATTTTATTTATATATCTAGTCTCTATACAAAAATAAGCTTAATCAACAAATCAGTAAATTCATAGTATATTTTGTTTTATATTAATTATTGGCTTTTAAAATTATCTAATAGTCGAAGAAAATCAGGTAAATATTTTTGTTAAAAATAATTTGGACTTGTCAATCTAACATAACTTCTAAAATAATTCTTTTTTAAATGATAAAATTAAAAAAAAAAAAAAAAGAAAAAAGCTCGAGCTCCAACCAAAATATTTTGAGCCTGTTGAGTTGGAGCTTGGCTGAATTCGACTCGTTTACACCTCTAAACCCGCACCCACCGCCTCGTTTACACCTCTAAACCCGCACCCACCGCTAGCTATTAACGTACAATTGGACAAAAATGGAATGAAAAATATAAATAAGGGACTAATAAAAAGATTTTGCCTATTATAATTTATATATGTGGTCAAATACAATACACGTAGATATAACACCGAAATAAGATAGAAGTTCCAGCTGAGATGAAGCACAATATCTCTAATTAACTCACTTAACCTTAAACAACATATACGCAGGATTACCATTTAATACAGATAGAATTAACAAATTTTCAACATCTTTCTGCACTACTGTTCTCCCTCTAGAGTGGAACTTCTATGGTGGAACTGAGGGATCTTCCTTCGCCCTGCAGTCTGTGGACTTTGCCTCAAGCTGCTGCTCTAACAGCTGAAGAGAACCTAGCAAGTTCTGCGTCATCTCAGCATCCATCAGACTACAATAGCCGTTGAAGACGTGTTTCTCAATTCTTATGTTTTTGTTAGGGAAAATTGCATAATACCCCCTATATTATGCTAAAATTGCACAAAATTTAGTGTTAAATAAATAGTCATAAAAGATTCCGTGAATTTTGAAACCCTACAAAAAAAACCCTCTCCGCCCAAAACTGACGTAAGGTGCAGTATACGGGGTGGAAATGAGAGTAGGGGCCTTTTTTACCCTATTTTAGCTTTTTTCATAGTGCAATGGTTTAAATACCCTTCTCCTCCACTACATATACAACTTGACATCCTCCCACAAATATACTACACAATAATAGGGTTTTAAGTAGGCAAATATCCAATTTGTCCCTTTTGTTTGAATATAAATAAAAATCACTTATAATATTATATATTATTAATTAAATTAAATTATTATTTAATTTAAATATATTTTTAGTATTTATTTATAAAGTATACTAAATAAATATAAAAGTACTTAAAAACTATATCAATTTTTTTAACTTATATAAAATATTATATTAAAACTATTTATATATTCAAATCAAATATTTAATAAATTTTTATTATTTTTAAATATTATTAAATTAAATACTTTTACTAAATTATTATTTAATTTAAAATATATTTTAATGTTTATTTATAAAATACACTAAATAAATATAAAAATACTTCAAAATTATATCAACTTTTTTAACTTATATAAAATATTATATTTAAATTTTTAATATATATTTAAATTAAACATTTAATATTTTTTATTTTTTACTTAATTTTTGTTTATCTTTCTTCTTTCCGTCATTTTCTCACTCGTCGACGAGTCGCCGATGGTGATGAAAATGGACAAGCTTGGCCTCATTGGAATCGTCTGGACGAGAGGAGTAGAAGGGTGATAGTCTCGGTCCGTGATTTGTTCATACGGCGGTGAATCAACGGCAAGAACTTCATAGTGGCGATTCGTCCATTCGTCCAATAATTTAAAATTTTTGGATCTCAGCAAAAACTTGATGAAAATGAGCAAGTTTGGTCCCATTCAAATCTTCAGGTCGAAGCGAGTCTAGTGGTGGTGGTCCGAAGTTGGAATTCATTTGAACGGCGACAAATCGAAGCTAAGAAGCTTTGACAATCATGCTCGGAGCCCACTCTCTCTGGTCAATAAAAATTCAAATTGATAGTATGGATGTTTGCCTTAGGGAGAAGATTCGAATGGTATAAGCCATGACAAGAAATTCTTTCAGACGACGCCGGAATCTTAGAGAGAAGATTTAGGAGAAATACTATATACGTTGTATATAATGCCATATAAATATATATAAATAAAATATATATTTAAATTACTTAAGATCTGGATCGTTTATCTTTTATATTTAAAGATCAATAATTGTTATAAGAAGGGTATAACGATCAATTTAGCAAAAATTTAACGTCGTTAGGGTTTACCTAATTGAATGGGAGAGTATGCAACATTTCGGAAAACACAGGGTGTTTTTTGCCTATTCTTTTAGCACAGAGAGTTTTTAGCTAAATTTTGAAAACATAGGTGGTGTTTTTATGCAATTTTTCCATTTTTGTTATAAGATGGTTAGCATTTTTATTAGTACGCCTGATGATGTCATTGCTTTACTCTTTACACTTGGCAGCTGACATACCAAGTTAGGAATCTGTTAGTTTCTCAGTCAATTTCTTCTTCTTCTGCTTCTTCGTTTTCCTTCTGTACCTATTTAAATGAGTCTTCAACTCAACTCAATCAATGCAAGATACAAAATTTTACTCTCCAGATTATTAACATTATGCATCCAACCCTGCATACAGAATTCTCCATGAGTTCGCTCATTGATTCTAACATGGTATCAGAGCCATCGTATTGATGGTCTCTGCATATCAACATATTTTGATTTCCGCATTACATGTTCCCTAGTAACAACAAGATGGCGAGTCCCGCTTCTAAATGTAAACAAAGCCTACTCTATTGTTTTGAAACTGGAAAGGCAAAGGCAAGTCAATCTAGAATATGCACAAGTTGGTGATAATGCTGCAACGAAGGTGAGAACTTTGGAGCACAAAAGGAATACAAGAGACAAAAACTTCATATAATGGGTGCAACAGGTGGTGATTTAGTCTCTCATCTAATGGAGGCTTTGAAGATCCTGCAGAATAAAGTGGCACAGGATCCAGTACAAGTTCACTTTGCAAAAATGGATGAAATGTCAGGTATGGTATTGCAAAATAGTGATTTAAACAAATCGCATCCTAGGACTTGGATAGTAGACACTAAGCCACAAGCCATATGTGTGGACATGTGATGTTCTATTCTCTTACCAATCTAAACACTTTTGTTCCCATTCACTTCCCATACAAACGTATAACACTTGCAACTCGGTAAGGAAACATAAAGCTATCACCTAATCTAACAGTCAGAAATGTCCTTCTTATTCCCAGCTTCAAATACAACTTTCTTTTTGTGTCTCAATTGTGTCGAACATTACCTATCAGTTTCCTTTTTCTCACTTCTTTATACGCTTTGCAGGACCTGAAGGCTAAATGTATTCTGGCAATAGGGAAACAGATAGGAATACTCTATTTTTGGGATAGTAACTCGTTCATTTTAGATTTCGTCTCTGCCACTATTAAATGATTGCTTCAAAAATCAGGATGGCAGACACTTAGCTAATTTCCGTCTACATTTCCTTAGCTAATTTATTTTTAATTTAGCCACAGAAAATTCCGTCTCTGATGTTGTAAATAGGAATTTTTTTTATTTATGAAAATAGTAAAACACAATAATAAGAATTTTTTTATTTATGAAAATAATAATTAAGTTGAAAATTTTTATATGACATGATAATATATTTATATATTTGTATCATATAATGTATTATTTAATTTTAATTAATTACCATAAACTAAAAGTAAATCTTTTATTAATTTTTTTTATTTTAATAAAAAACACTCGTTCCTCTTAATGTTATCTCTCACTAGCGACCACCCCTCTCTTCTTCTCCCTTGCCTTAACGTTTTCTCTCTTGTCAACTCATTCTTCCTCTCACCAGTGACCATTAGGGGTGTTCATAATTCGATTAAACCTACCGAATAGAACCAAATCAAAAATTCTATTCGAATAAAAAATCAAACTGAAAAATTCGATTTAAGTTTCGTTCTTTTTGGAAAAAAATTAATTTTCAAATTGATTTTTTTTACAGACGTATTGAATCGAACTGAATCGAAAAATTGAATTTTTTTTATATATATGTATTTTAATTTTATTAATTATATGATACCATATAGCCATGACCGAAGGTCATGGAAGATCGAAAATCTCAAAAGAAAATTTAAATCCGACCATAAGGCGATATGAAAAATCAGCCATGTAGACGGAATGCATAAGAATAAATAAAAATAAATCCGATTATGTAGGCGGTAGAGAAAACCGACCATGCAGATGGAATGCAGCAAAATAATATTTTTTATTATGACAAATATAAAGAGAATCGAATTATATAAGAGAAGACTAAATTGAAAACCTTTTATATCGATTTAAACTAATAGGTATGAATTTTTGTCAAAAAATACCATACTAAAACCCAAAAATGATGCCAAAGAACGGCAAAATCGGGCAGCGATGGCAAGGCCGATTTTGTTCATACCTATAATTTAAATCAACGACCCAGAGTGTCTTTTCCTTATGTTTTTTTAATTTCTCCTTATTTTCATCAGTAATGAAAAATACTTTTTTTTTTTACATTTATATAGCCATGCTATCTCCATTGTAGTTGAATAATTCAGCAGCAATAATTTGGCCTTGCATTAGGCTAATCATGACAGAAGCAAGAATGAAGGTAACAAGTGCAGAAAGAAAAATAAGGGAACTTACAAGTAGTCTGTATCCCTTCTTATGCCAAATCAAACTTTTTATATAACTAAAGAAACAAATTACAAGTGCCTCTGCTTTAACACATAAAGATTGCTAAGGGCCTGCGAATAAAAGGGGGAGGGGTTATAGTTATAACCAAATGGTCTGGACTTGAAACGATTTTTTCACGTACGCATGGCTTTCATCTGCCAAGTGTCACTTCATTGTTGACACGTGTGATTTGGTCAAATCTCTTGACTTCCTTTGCTGTCACTTTATTTTTTCATCAGTTTGGAGAAGCTGCTTTTATCTGATTCCGATCCTAATTTCTTACGGTATTCTTTATCTTCAGAGGATTCTGAAATTTCCATCTTTGATTTGCCCTTCAAGGTTTCTTGGATTCCTTTGAATAAATTATCAAGAAATACCTCTTGAAAGAATTCCTCCAATGGATTCTGAGATTCTCCAGCGAGACAAGAAAATTTATTTTCTCCATTTTTGCTTGAAGTTTTCATAGGAGAGGTAATTCCCGAAAGATTCTTTTTGAGATTATTTTGCATTTGCTTGAGGTATTCCTCAATCATTTGATATTTCATGATCACTCATTTCTTATTCAGGATCCTCTGGGAAATATCTTCAAAAGAATTCGGTGCCTGATTCTCTTCTTTCTCTGCAAGAATTTTATATTCTTGCAATTTTTCTTCCATCTCGTTAAAGATTTCTTGACCATAGTATTTCTTGGTCTCGGGATCAATTTGCATCAACCTGTTCCAAAATTTTGAACAATATCTTCTTTTAATGTATGGGAGCTTTTGTAGGGTAATTCCTACTTTTGGTAGCCATTTTCAGATCCATGGAGTAGAGAATTTCATAAAGAAATAAAGAGAAGCCATTCTTTCAATCCATCTTCTCGATTTTTTCAGCTTGGATTATTTTTGGCGAATAATTTAGCCATTCCGTATAGTATTCCTAGAAATTTCAGGAAGAATAGATATCGATGGACCAATACTTATCCACCACTGAAATACCCAATTTGGTATTTCTTGCTAGAAGACTAGTGGACAAATTTTAAAAAACCGTGTATGCTTTATCTTATAATTTTCATAAAGAAAAGCTTTATTAAATGCTTCAACATAGTCTCAATAATTGAATTTTATTGTATTTTTTGATTCTGGGTGAAAATATTCTTTTTCTCCTAATGGATTAATCCCCCTTTCTACAGCAGTGCTGAATTTTTTGATTACTGCTTTTGAATAATTAAACTGCTTCCCATTACTGGAGAATGTGTGATTAATTTCAACACTCTGGGTTGCCTTAAGGATACATTCATAATGTGCCCTAGGTTTGTGTGACCCTGTGGTAAAAGATGCAACATTAAGGTACCTTTTTATTAAATACCATGGATCATTTTCCCATCTTAAATCATCATTTTCAAGAAGTATAATTACCTCATGATGTTCATTGCACTTATAATTAATTAATTCATCTTCATCCTCTTGCAATATTTTGCGTAAGATGCTAAGGATGATGATTCATCAGTTGTTAATTTTTTGTGTTCCTTCTTTAATTCAAGGAACTGTTTGAAGAGTTCATTTTCTTCTTCAGGGATGTTATTATATTTTTCAATTTTGGAAATATTTTCCCTCAGTAATGTCCTAATTCCATGTCTAACAATATCGCCTGCTAGAAATCTACCTCGTCTTTGATTAGAGGAGGAATTCCTTCATCTTTCCCATTGGGGGAGCATTCCTGAAAAATAAAGATAATTAATTAGCTAGCATAATAACCAACAATTTGCTGATGGTATAGCAAATTTTCTATCTAAAGTTGTTTAATATGATTTTCTGCAGTGACGTCTGCATCTGGATATTGTATGAGAATGCCAGAAAGAATCTCCTTGAGTTTGTCAATTCGCTTCCTGATTATTTTTTGCTTCTTTTCAATCTTGTCTTATATTCAATTGGTTCATCCCAATATTTGAATTGATAAATAGGCCAATGTATTCCATTCATAAAAAATCTTTCCCCTATGACTAATTCTTCCATCCAAAGATTTGGAATTTTAGAGGAAATATTCATCCCTCTAAATATTTCTTTTCCAAATTCATCAGGATTTATTTCTATCAATACATTCTCTTGATAGGAAATTAGGGAGATTATTTGTCTCTCCTTTAATATGCTCAATAGAAAAATTAAATGGGGCAAGATGTGCTTGCCCTCTAGCAAATATTTGTCTAGAAATATCATGTTTAAAATCTTTATTAAATATATTAGCAGCAGAACAATCTGTCCTAATGGTAAATAGTAAATCATCTTGAAATTTCAACACACATTTAACAATGGAAGAACTTCTTTAGCAACTGTAGCATAATTTCTTTGGGCTGTTTTTCATTTTTCCAAATGGAATCTAACGAAGTATTCTTGCTTATTTTCATCAATTTGTTTTAGTATTCCTCCAAATCTAATATCAGAGGCATCTGTTTCTATTCTCTTCCAATTTGAATTAGCAAGAGTTAGACATGGTAATAATTTTACCTCCTGTTTAATTAATTTAAGTGGTTTTGTATGTTCATTAGTCCATTCTGATGGATTCTTTTTAAGTCTGTCATATAGTATTGCTGTGTCTTGAGCAAGATTCTTATAGTATGGGGCTATATAATTTAAACTGACTAAAAATCTCTGTAATTGCGTTTTATCAATGATTGTATCAGGAAATTTATCTGCAAATTTAATACTCTTATTGATGGGTATAATATCCCTTTTTTCAATATGATGTCCCAAAAATCTAAAAAGATACTTATTTTTAATTTTGATAAAACCAAAATATTTCGAATAACTAAGTTTTTAAACATTTCTAAATGCTTAAAATGGTCTTCTATACTGTTTGAGAAGACTAAGTTATCATCAATATAAACGATAATAAAAAATTAGAGAATTGATTAAAAATATCATTCATAATATTTTGAAATTCTGAAGGTGCATTTTTTAATCCGAATGGCATAACATTCCACTCATAATGTCCAAATGGGACTATGAATGCCGTTTTGTACCTATCTGATTTATTTATTTAAATTTGTCAATATCCTGATTTTAAATCAAATTTTGAGAAAATTATTACCCTATGTAATATTGCTAATAGATTCTTTTTATTAGGGATCGAATATCTTATCCATTTTAAGATTTTATTAAGAAATTTATAATTTATCACAAGCTTGGGTTTTCCTCTTTCCTTTTCTGCATGCTTATTAACATAAAAAGCAATACCTAATTAGGCTTTTCTCAATTAGGAATTTAATCTCATCTTTACATAATTCTCAATATTCAGTATTCATTTGGCAAGGTCTTGCCTTAGTAGGGATATTTACTTATGAAAATTCACTTTCATGGGAAGGCTAACAATATATTTTTTCCTATGCCAAAATGCATTGGGATGTTCATCACATATTTCTAGTTCAAATTTATTTTGAATCATTTTAATCTTTCCTTGTAATTTAGGATTTTTAAGTAGTTCATTTATTTGTAATGAATTTATTTCTTTCTTAATAAAGCATATTTGGTTGGTCTTAGATATTATTAAATCTTTTATTTCATTTATAACTCTGTCTATTGGTTGGGTGATGAATTCAAATTTTATTATTTCATTATTAAAGGTTCCTATTATACCTTTTTCATTAATATTTTTTATCGAAAAAATCTTTTTAAGGAAAGGTGTTCCAAGAATAATTTCATTTGTTAAATCTTTTATTAACAGGAAGCTTGTCGGAATAAGTTTTCATTATTATATATGTAAGCTTTTGAAATTATATTCAGTTTTTGGCCGTTGGCAGATGATAAAGAGTGGGTCGTTCTTTCAAAATACCTAGTTGGTATAAGACCTTCTTTAACACAATTAATATCTGCTCCATTGTCAATAAGAGCAGTAAATATTTTTCTAAAAAAATTGTTATTTATTAAAAGATCAATTTTAACATTTTATTTTTTTACTAGTGACTATCTCCAAAGTGGATAGAAAATCCTCCTCATATTTTTCTTCTCCCATTTCATTATTCTTGCTAATTTCAAACATTTCAACTCTATTAGTAAGAGACTGATTGTATTTTCTAATATTTTTTATCTCTTCTTTTAATTTTTCTACTTCTAGTTTTAGGTATTCTAGAGTAGAGGGATTATCTCTAATAGTATGCTTTTCATTAAGCAATTTCTTGACTTCAGTTATTGTATATGGTTCAAAGGGTTCATTAATAGTTAAATCATAAAACTGGGTTAGACTCAGATGTGGAGGCTTTATTATTATTATCAATTTTACTCAGAATGATATCCCTAACTTCAGGATCTTTTATTTCTCTAAGTAATTCGATAATATAATTATCAGTGAGAACATTTATTTTTCCCATTTCTTTAAATTTTGTCATTAATTCATAAAATTCTTGATGTGAATTTTCCTCCAGCCTACATGAACAAGAAGGTTCTTCTTCTTCAGATTCAGAAGTGGTTGATGAGTATTCAAAATTTTCTTCAATATTTTTAAGTTCACTTTGGTCTTCAGATTCTTCTGATTTAGAGAATTCTTCTTTTTCAGAAAATATTACATTGAGTATTTTTTATTTTCTTTTTCAATCTTCTAGCTTATTTATTTCTGCATCTATTTGCAAGATGATATAGCATCTTCTTATTTTCTTTGTGGTAATATTTTTAGCTTTCCATTCATTTTTTCTAGCTAAGTCTTTTTCTTTCTTTATTTCTTTTCTAAATTTTGTCTTTTTATACCTCTTTTCCTTAAATCCCGAAGTTCTATTCCTAGAGATTTTTTATCTATCGGATGATTTCATTTCCATCCCAAACTGAGTACAAAATTGTCCTAATTGGTTTTTCTATGTTAAATTTTATCTTTTAATTTGTCTATTTAGTCTAATTTCATTGCATAAATTTAATCCTTCCTGGATGTAGGTTTCAATTAACTTCCATAAGTATATTGACTATAATTAATGTGCAAGTCTCCTTTTCTCAGGACATTTCTAACACTTTCTGCAAAAAGGTAAGGGAGGCCATCTATGAAGTTAGACTTCCAATGAGCATCATTTGACTCTGGGAGTTGCATAACTCCACTAAGGAATAAGTCTTTATACTATCTAAATAAAGTTAACGTCTTAGATTTTAGATTTTGTAATAGTGTTCGAATATTTTCACTATTATCTGACCATCTACCTGTAAAATATTCGACAATGTTTATAGCTAATGTATAAACAACTTTCCCTTCTCAGATATTAGTTTCAATTTTTACTGTATTTAATATTTCATCTTTATCTGCTTGGCTGAGATAATTATCCCACCATCCTTTTAATTAGCCAGTGAATCCTACTATGATTATTTTAGCAATAGCTTTATCGGAATTATTATTTCCTTTACAGATAGTACTATACATCATCATTCTATATATAGTATTATAAATTTGTCTTTCTGTAAACCCATCAATGTTCCATTCATAAATTTATTTTTTATTATAACTATTTTGGTCAATTATCTCTTGTTCTTCATAAAGAACATCTTAGGGTGTTGGTTTAGGATAATAGAATTTTGTTTGCATTGGCTTCCTAGCGAAGTTTTCTAATTTGTTAATTTCCTCTATGAATTCATCTTTATAATCCTGAGGATCTACGTCATTATTTAGAGTATTTAATTTTAGAGTTTTAAATTTTATTTGTGTTATTGTAACTATTAAAGTATCATATTCGATTAATTTCGAAAATGCTTTAAAATTAATTTTTATTTCATTGGAATTCATTTTGAAAGGCTGTTGAGGGGGAAAAACGTTATTTAGGATTTTTCTATTCTCTATAAAATATTTTCTCTCTTATACATTTAAATATTATTTTGAATATTTGGTTATAAACCAAGGAACAAAGGTAACTTTCTTATTCCATATGGCTAATTCCTTATAGAATTCATTTGAAATTTCATTTTGTTTCTCAAGTGCGAAATTTTTAAAAAACCATTTCCTAAACGGTTCCCATCTTTTTTAAAAAATTCTCCCTTAATTTCTTTCCTAGCCAGGGATCCAGGACTAAAATCAAATATGTTTGTATAATTTTCAAATAGAATTTCTATTTCATAGGCAATTATATCAGGTGTATTCATTTATAAACAAAAATCTATTTTTGAAGTTAATTCTTCATTTAGTTTAGAATCCTTATAGATACCTTTAACCATATTATTTGGTTGTATTCTTATTTCTTCGATCTTATCATAATTTGAGTTATTTAAATTAATTTTCTTCTCTAATTTGGGATGTGGATGCTCTGGATGGGGTTATTACCTTTATTGGTGATATATAAGACATATTAGAATATCTTGAAGAATTGCTTCTTAAATATTTTGATTGATTAACAAAGTCTATTATGACATTTCCTTCTGGATTTTGTAGAATATTTGTATACATACTCTCAGTATTACTTCTAATGGGGACTTTCTTTTCAATTACCTAATGTTCTGGAAACTCTACTTCGTTCCATTTTATTTGTCTCCTAGTATTGATCCTTGAATTTTGTAAGTTTGTTTCAAAGAATAATGTTTGTTCAAGAGATTTATTATCTTGTGTCCTACAATTAGGATTAAGTGTCTGGAGAAGTTTATAGTATATTCTATAACATATACATATTAATTCTGACCAGGTGCATAATTATATCCATGGATTTTAACATTTAATATTAATGCATTGAGTATATTCACATCAGACATTGATAATTGTAGATTTCGGTAAACATTAAAAAATACTGGTCCATGAGCCAGACTAAATTGTATTATTCTTATTTGAGATTTCTTCGAGTCTAAATTCCTGGCATCTCTTAGGGCAGTTAAAAAGCTTTCTGGTAAACCTTCTAATGTTAGAGGCTTAAAGGCTATTTGAACAAAACCTATATGTAGAAATTTATATTCTTCTTGATAATACCTTATATCCATGGCATCCAAAAGTTTTATTACTTTTTCTTTATTATCAAGACCAATAGATTCTTCAGTAGTTTTATCACCTGCTTAGTTTTCCAAAAATCAAATCTTCCAAAATTGTAAATTAAGCTATGATTTACTCTAGGTTGTCCATTTATTTAGTTGATCTAAATTTTTTAGGAGTTCATACTCCCCTTTCTTTTCATTCTTTACTTGACTACTATTATTATCAAATAAATACTATATATTAAGCAAAGAAATAAAGTACTGTTGAATTATCCAATACAACTTCAACAATATGGCTAATAACTAATATATTTAATATTTATTTAATTTATATACAATAAATTATATCAATATATATATATATATATATTGAGAGTTAACTAATTTGACTCATGAATGACTTAAAATAATTTGAGAACCCCTCTCTCTCTCCTCTAACTCTCAACTTGAACCCTCTCTCTCCTATAACTCTCTCTCTCACGGCGGGAAGGAGAAAAGAAAAAAGAAAACAATCTCTAACTCTCTCTCTCTCGCTAGCGGCGTAACATATAATTTTTTTTACAATTTCTAGAAGAAATATGACACCCCAAAAATTATAACACGTACACAATGGTAGGATTAATTGGTAAATTTTTATAAAACTTAGTTAATTAGTAAATAACTTATAGGTCATATTTGGAATATAATAAAACTTAAATGAGTTAAATAGGAGTTCGTTATAACAATTGAGAGCAAATTATATTAATTAAAAAAATTTAAGAATGACGTAAGGGGTATTGTGAGAAAAGTTTAAACTAAATTAAGTGTATATATATATTCATATATATGAAAGTAGCATAAATTGTTGGATGATGGTAGTTGGGCACGTGTCCCCAATTTTTATACATATACATGTAATAGTTGGGCAAGTGCCCAACTTAAATTTGTGTATACATACTACATATATATTATATATAACAAAGGTGCAAGAGGTCAAAAAAGAAAAACAAATCTTTCCTTCCTTCAGTTTACAATCAGCAGAGGCGATTTCTTTCACGATAGTTAATCCAGATTAATATAGGTGAGTAATTGATGTATTAAAATTATTATTTATTTAGTGTGTTTACTAAATGCAATTTCTACTATTTAATTAAATGTTTAATCGAAAAATTTTACAAATTTGACTATTTAAATTAGTGTCGAATTGAATACCAAATCAGATATAGAAATTGTATAGTTGGTTAATGTATTATTAAATTTATTAAATTTAAATATACTATAATTAATTTATATAATTCCACTAGAATTATTAACCAAAATACGTAATTCTGCGTATTGTTGTTTAATTAAATTATATAGTAGCGATGAATTGATAGAAAATTCATAGAAATATTCCAAAAATTATATTTAAGAAATATTATGTTATTAAAGAGGAAAAACCTAATTTAGAAATGTTATTAAAAACTATAATTATAAATATATAAAGAGTTTGGTTAAATGAATCCCTACAAATTAAATGATAAATTATAAGTATTTTTATGAAGACTAGGGTGTCTAATTATTGATAAGAACTAGAGCGAAGATTTATATTTAAGTAGAAATGATTTGTTTAAGAATTAAAATTGTGCGAATAATATTTAATATTCTATTTAAAAGAAATTACGATATTTTCGATATATTAACTGTATGTGTAACTCATTATAGGATACGGGGATAAAGTGAAAGGACTGTCAATTATCGATTGGAATAAAAGTGTTATAAGGTCGAGGTAAGTAAATAATTGGTATTATCTATATATGTCCCCTTTATTTGTGGTATTAATGCTATATAAATCTGTGGTTCATGCTAAAGCTGATTTATCTAAAAATATATCAGTGGTAGATGATTTAATTTGATTGACGATATTATATTCAAATATTATATTTGTCGTATGATGTATGTGAAATAAGAGAATTACATTGAAATATTATATTTGTCGTATGATGTGTTGTGGGTGTCTGATGTGGGTGTCTGAAAATGAGAATATATCAATATATGATTTTATGTTACTAGTTGCTTATAAGAATGGTGATATATTAAAATGAGGAAGTGGTGGAAATTGAATATAATTTTGATGTGAATACCCCTTGATGTTGTTGAAAAGCCTGTAGGGCAAAATGAAATAAAAAGAACTATGATGCGATATGAGAAAAAAATGAATGAAAATAGCTATGATGCGAAATGAGATTGATGAGCCGACTGTCAAAGGGATTCACTTGAACTCATATAATGGTGAGATTAAGTTGATGGGAAAAACACAATATCACCTTCTGGTAAGCAAACTAGGAAAAAGAGGAGTTTAATTGATTGTTTTACTGTGAGTTAGTTATGTTGGAATTAAATTGATTATATTCAATGTATGTTGCCTACTTATCTTGTTTGGGCTATATTTTGAAATACATGTATAGATAGGGCTGGTTATTTACTTATTGAGCGGTAGGCTCACTCCTCTGCTTACATTTTTTTCAGGAATAGACTTTGAGGTGTCTGTCCCTCAAAGGCTAGGTCCAAACACTATATTCAGTCAGCTCGGGGCAGTACGCAGTTTTCTCCTCATTGTTGGTTAGAATACAAACACATTTTGTTTGTATAAAGAGAATCTAAAAGGGTGGGGATTACTTGTAACGGATCACCTCATGGTGTTTGATATGTATATATATATATATATATATATAATGTTATTGGTTGATTATGCTTATTATGACGTTGGGATTACGTGTGCAAATTGATTAAAATATAGCTAGTAGCGATAGGGTGCTACAAAAAATTTGAATGCTTTCAAGGTGTTTATTGAAATGCTTGATTAAACATCCTTATATTCTTCTCATCGAAATATTTATTTATTTTTTTGCTGAAATATGTTGAAAAACGAACTATTTGACTGATTCACATGCGAAAGATTTTCTATTTAAGCATACTTTGACTCCTTAGTCTGAATAGGAGCAAGGCAGTGGGTGAGAAAAGTTTCAGTTATACGAAATCTTTGCCAAAAGGTAGCTTTTGTTTTTCTAATTATCTTTTATTAAAGAAGAAAAGGAAAAACCCTCTAACTAAATGTATCTGTCTAATCTACATTTCTATCCTGAGATGTTGGTGTTTTATGTGAGAATCACATCCATCTGACTCCTTGTTCGATTTCTAATTAAGTGAATCAAGTAATCTTCGGATCAAATGATGATTGTGCACTTTTCTTTATTTTACTTATTTAACTCTGTCATGGGTTTATGTTGAATTGAGAAGTTTTGAAATTTGTTTTGTATTTTTTTAATTGACTTGAGAATTTTTCTTGAACTCAATTTCCCTTAATACATAATACACACACAGAGGAAGATCAGGATATTCTTCTGGGAACGAGTTCTGCTGGAAAAAAAATCAATTGAATAAATTGATTAATAGAATCTATCTACATTTATCACTTATTCTGTACATTGATTTTTCAAGTTTCAACTACAACTTCTAACAAGCTATGCCTATAACCACATTCACTCGGGTTAATTAGTAAGTGTACTTATAGTGTTACTTGAAAATTATTCTTATCCTTTAACTATAATATGCAGCTATACATCCAAGAGTATACTTTGGCTCTGTTTACTTTTTTGCACTACTTATTCCCTTGGGATTAATTTCGGAATGTGTCAGATGGGATGGAGTGCTTAGCCGTTTACATACTCAGATAAAAATGCAGATTGTATCCTCACAATTATGTTTACCTGCATGTATTAATTCCACCCATTATTATTTCTGTTACCTTTTTGCCCCCTTCAATTTAAGAAATTACAGAACGCAGTTGTCTCCCAATACCCCCACCCTCCCTCTTCGTCTTTTCCCTTCCCTCTCTTTCCCCAATTTCTGCTTTGACATCGTTCGGCCGCGAAAGGGGAGCCTTCCTCCTAACCGTTCTAATCGACGATTTCAACCACCGTATTCTCGGTAAGTTAACCGTTATCCAAAGATTTTCCACAAACATGAATGTGATATGTGTACCGGTTGTAATCTTTACCCGACTCCTTATCTCGATTTTTAGGGTTTTTCTAAATTCCGTATTCCCTTCTTGCAGGCAGGCACTTTCGTGGCTTCCTAACCCTTTCCGAACATATCCCCAAAGGTAATTGAAACTCTTTATTCATTTCGTTTACCCGCCTTCATGTCCGTAGTTCTGATTTGAAATTTGTTGTGTCAATTTTGTTATAGCTCACCTACTACTACACTGAACGCAAACGATACTTTCTACCCTCTGCTAGGTGTAATTTTTTCGTGGTTAAAAGCTTTGCTCTTTGTCAAAAATTTGTCATACACCTGGTACCTGCACTGTCTTTTGTGAAATGCGTTATTGCATTTACATCATACTGTATGCTTTCCTTACTCTGACTACTGTCCAATGGTCCTGTGCGTCGACGTTACTAACTACAGTACTTATAAATACATATTACACATATATGATGTTTAGCTTACCCTGTGGTTCCTAATGTCCTCACGTTGCATCCCTTAACTGTTACTATCTAGGGCATTTATGATGGTTACCCCTCGTTGCAAAAACCATTTCAGTAGTAGCGATTCCGAAGGTAGAACCGATAGTAGGTACCGTTCTTCTGCGTTAACCGATTCTATTGTTTGTTTTTGCCGTTGTGGTAGGGATATTGTCTTACGCACCTCGTGGACTACCCTAAATCCAAGTCGAAGATTTCGCGGGTGCCCTGGTAACGAGGTTCGTTATTTCAGTACAAATTTACTCATGTGCATACAATGATCGCTGGATAATTCGTATATGCTATTCTCAACGTGTATGGATCCATCCTGCACTGTTGCCCATCCCTTATGTAATACATCTATATATGTGCCCAACGTACGATTCTTTATAATCAGGGTCACTACTGCGGCACATTCCAATGGGTGGACACCCCCATGTGCCGCAGGTCAAAAGAGATCATCCCCGGACCATTGAATCGTATCTCCGAGTATGAAAGCTGGATGAAACGTTTGAATGATCGCCTACAAGCGGAGGAGACGCGGCGTCGTACATTAATAAATTATTTGATCGTCTTAATCATTGCTTGGCTAATAACTGTTTCTATTGCGTTGAATATCTAACCTTTCTTAATCACTCCGACTGTGTATAATTTTTTGTTAGCTCAGGCACTTCATCTACACTTTACTTTGTGCAATTTTTAATGTCACTTGCACTGTAGTCTACAAGTAAGTTCTCATCAATCGTACGGTCTAATTTTTATTAAACTATTTCTTCCACACTGTATATGTATGAAATTCCACATGTTCTCAATATTGTTATGTTTTCCATTGTTATTAAATATAACTTGGGCCTTATGAGTACACTGCACAATTAAAACACTTCACTTTGCGACTAGAACTGGGGTATTCCATTGTATGGTGAGGTTTGCATTACTTATCATCATATGTATTAAAACATCTGCACCTGTACTTTTTGCATCCAGTCCGAATATTCCAGTATCCCTCATTCAAATTGTGTAGTGCATTCATTCATCCAACAACCTATCCACCAACTACTTCATTTATTGTGCCATCACTTTAAGCATTAATTGTGGAGCTGCAGATGTGAATAAATTTGATGAGAAATGTTCAAAATGTCGGCGGCCTGCACTAGTTTATACATCTGCTGCATATGCATTTACTACTAATGCTTGTCATTTCCTACACCACTGCCACACTTTGCGATTAATTACTCCCATCTAACTTAATATAATGCGACATGACAGTTTAATTATTGGGGGGGTTTTCACTTGGCCACACTGACAATTGTACAGTTCTCTCCATTCATTGGCCAAAACATCAAGTCATAATCCCCAGCAAAGCCTATAAATGTGACTGCATTTTTCATTTCTGATTTGCAACATCCTTTTTCTACTTTTGTACACCCCCCAACATACTTTTTCTATATCGAATGATGTGGCTAGACGGGTTCTACTACCAGCGCTACATGTTCTATTGTTCGAAATGGACAAAGGACGTGGAGTCAACGTTTATTACTAAACTTCTGAACCATACCAAGAAAGGTCGTTTTCACCCCGACCATGAGAACACCTTCGCGATAACTGATGCGTTGGACGCGGTCCACAAATTTCACGCTGTGAAGATTAATCTTGGTTGGGGAAAGTACGTCGTCAAGTTCCTATGCGAGAGGCACGATGTTTTTGGAAAACTGATTGCCCGCCGGGATGTTATCTGCAACACCAGGCTACGTTTAGTCACAGCGCTTGACTCAACTTGGAAGGAGTTCTGCAAGGTGATCTATTTTTTTAACAATTTTATCTACATGTTCTTACATTCGTATATCGCGGACAACCCTTACAATGTGCACTTGTGTTTTTTGTGATGTATGACTTTCTATTTGCAGGAATCACGCATCGGCAAATGCTACGTGAATGCTTACGAAGACAGGTGGAACGATCTCTGTAAGCTTTTTGCCGCCGGTGGAATCAGACTCCGCTTCTGTTGACGATGCAGGTCCTGAAATGGAATAAGGGGATTCAAAGGAGCATTCTGATCCTACTGTCGCCCTTCCACCTTCGAAGCCTTTGGGAGTTGTAGAAGAAGATCCTTGCCCCTATGACTATGTCTCGGATAGCCCTACTTCGAGCTCATCCCTTTGGAATTTCTTCGATGATTGCTATGGGTGCGAGGATTATGCAGACTCGTTGCAGCCACTGCCAGGTGTTCCAAGTGGTGGCCATAAATGCTCATACACCAAGTGTGGGAGCCCTGGCGCTGCACGGTCTGAAGGGCAAGCCAGATCGTTCGCGTCGTATCAAACTCCAGTGAAGAAGGTTGATTGAGGCATCAAGAGTTTGAGTGCGTTCTGTTGGAGCAATATGAGGAAAGGGTTTGAGGAAGGAGGTTGTTGGAAGTGTCTGCTCATGCATGCATGGGAACGTTTGTATTATATTCTGTAGATATACATATATATATGTAGATATTAATGTACGTATGACAGATTGCGGACTTTTCGTTGGGACTTATGTTGTCTGTTGCCAACATTGTCTCATTCCGCCGTAACTTAATTAACTTTCACCTTTAGTATGTCTATAAATGCTTTTCATTGTGTATAAGACTGTAGGCCACTAATTAGAACTATCATATAAGGCAGGGAATGTTTGTTAGTCACTGTTGCAGGTTGTCCTTTTTGGTCTTATATGATTCCCTGGGTTCCATATGTTTTGTGGACTACCTGTACGTGTTAATCGTACTGTCCGTACTAATGTATAAATTCTATTAATTAATGAATGTACGGATGGTTTTATGTATGTAGCCAAATTTTATTTACGTCTTCTTTGCAATCTGCATTTCTGTATTCTTGCAAAATAATTTTTCCAATCTGCAATTTGCAATCTCCACTTGTATATTGTTCTCCATAAATGAATCCACCAAACATCTTGTAACTCATTATGTGAAGGGGGATATTAACTTTGTCCCTTTGTTGTAGGAATGTAAAATGAATGCGTAATAAATTACAACATGGACTTCATATACAATGTTACTGCATTATCAATAATCTAATTTTATGTATCCACACAAAACCGTACAGTACGCACACATTGCAGACTACGACGACACTATGTCTTGATTTGCAATGCAGTCTTAAGTATGCAGTTAATTATGCAATGTGGCCATTTCTTCTTTCATCGAACCCGGCTCGAATATCTGCTCATTTAAAAGGCATGTCTCCTGCCTTTTCCTGAAAAGTGCGTCCATCTCTTTCACAAGCCCTATTCACCTTCGTCCTCCATTCTTTGTCTTCACCCACCATGGTACGCTGCTAACGTCGCCATATGTCGCGCCGCAAATATCCCATGGGTCAAAAGCGGTATTTTTATACCCCCACCTGGACCAAGAAAGTCGACACCGCGTTCTGCACCTACCTTCCAATCCATGCGCTCATGGGTAGTCGACAGTCCAACCCGTTACTTCCCGATAACTATGCGTTCAGAAACTCTACGGATGCAGTGAACGAGTATGCCGGCCGCGCCTAGTCTTATGATTTGTTCTGATCCAGACTGAGGCGCCTGCGTTTGAGATTCGACACTTTCAGTAAGCTGCTTCAGGAAACAAACATACGATGGAACGAAGAGGCGAATAGGATGTCCGGTACAAGAGAAGACTAGCGCCGGATCATATGGGTGTGAGTTCTTCCATATGCATTCCGAAACTGTTGTTTGTTAGTCAGTTGTAAATTTCGCCTTTCAAAACCCTACATTCTGCAGGAAAGGCCCTTCGCCAAGGCTTATTACTACTTTGGTCAGCCAAAATGGGATCAGCTTCGGGAGATCTTCTGTGGACGCGAGCTTGCGTCTTTCTGTGGAAACACTGATGATATTGACGCTTCAGTTCGGATGGGCCTTCCGGATCGGACGTCGTATACGTGGGAATGAAACCTGATGATGAGCCGGAGGTGATTGATTTAATTACCAGTGAGGATGATAGTTGATTCAAGTCTGTCTGATATGCGGCCTTACAAGGATGCTTTGTTTTGATGCCGGTGCGCACGCAGGCCAGAAAAAAATTTGTCTGTCTATGTACAAACGTTTGACGCTAGTCTTTTTTTTTTTTTTTAGGTTTGTGTATTGCTGCTGAATATTTTTCTCTTTTGTGTTGTTTTCTTTTTCCTGGTGGGAATATGAATGGACGGTCATGTATGGTCTTCATGGTTTAGTTTTTAATTTCATGTAGTTTCCCTTCTGCAAAAGATCATCATCCTCTTTTTCATTCGTTCATTTGTGTTCATTGTAATTCACAGTAATCGTGGGACAACACCAAAAACTATTTTAAAACGTCCTGATCAGACTGCATGTAACCCACGTTCGTATTTTTTCGGCATGCTAAGCCTTGGGTAAATGTATGCGTGCGAAACCCTTGTTTATGGGGCTCTAGTGGCTTCCGTACGAGAACACAGAACACAGTAATTATTACTCTTGTAATCCTTTGCTACGCAGACGAATCTCGTGAACTTCCACTGTCCCAAAACACGAAAACGAGCACCGCCTCTTTTCAAGAACAATAATGTCAAGAATAAAATTAAAGGAGATTTGTTTGGATGTCCAAATACACGCATACGACCACCGCCAGTTTCCACATACAATAAAGTGAACACTAAAATTCAAGGTGATGTGGCCATCGTTCACCTTTGTTGACTAGCTGCACTTGATGAACCAGATCCCACATTTCTACATAAATACATACTTCCTTGGTACGAGTACCACAACTGCATAATTACAGAATGCATGTGTACATAAATATTAATTAATTGCGGCAAAAATACGAGATAAAGCAATAAATCTTCTTTAATTCTGCGGTTTCCAAAGCCTCTTAACACACTTCAAACGACGGAATGATGAAGAGTTGCGCATTACTGCCTGAAATTGTAGAGTTACCACCCAGTTCACAAACGGTCACCTAGACATTTACTTTTAAACACGTCATTCCAGTCACTCTTCTACCCCTCATTTTGTCCCACCCGAGTCACTTGACCCTTCTTCTTCAACACAATACCCCCTACATCATTCGAAAATTCCAGATTCCACTATGCTGCAGCGGAATATCCCGATGGGTAAGAGCAGGTACTTTTACACTGCGACGTGGACGAAAACGATAGACGACACATTCTGTAACTATTTGTTTATCACGCTATCATGGACAGCTCGTTGTGCACCGCTGCCCAAGCCAAAAGGGAGTTTTCTAGGCTGTCATGGAATTTGGATTTCTTCCGAGACAGACTCAGCTTGCTTCGTCTCTGATATAAGACGTTCAGGAAGGTGCTCGAAGAACCAGGCATCACATGGAACAAACAAAGCAACCAGATGAGCGGCGGGATGCCCCAGTGGAGGAGGCTCATACGGGTATGGTTGTGTGTACGGTTATTTGTTTGGCATGATGTATTTACATATCATCTTTCTTACTCAAAATACATGATTTACAGGAGCAGCCGTTTGCTAAGGCATACTTCTACTTCAGGGAACCGAAATAGGAGCATTTGGAGAAAATATTTGGTGGCACTGCGCTTATCCCGTTGCAGGAAACTTCCATGAAGATTGATGAATACGAGCCCAACGATGAAGAACCAGATTTTGTCTTCTTGGGGAAGAAACAAAGGATCGAGTCGGATGTGATTGATGTGGTGTCCAGCAAGGACGAAAGTTGAAGGATGTAGAGCAAGGATGCGTTGGTCTTGGTCTGAAGTGTTGAATGTTTTGTTTTTTATCTGGTCGTGTCATAAGGGAAGGGAGAACATTTTCTTTGATATGTACTCGAACAACTTATCGCTTTCTCGCTGAATGTTTTGTTTGTTGGCAATGCTTGTGAACATATATTCCTTTTTGACGTTGTTTGAAATCATATGTGGTGTTTTAAATCATTGAGTTTTACAGGCAATGTTCGCTCGAAGGCTCATCACAAAGATGCAAGTTTTCACTGACAAAACATGCACTTTTCGACGGTGCTGATCTGATACGTTGCATATAGGGACATATATCACCCTTATGCGTGTTTTTTAATAGATTGCAGGTGGTATGTATTTGTTAAAAAACATACTAAAGATGGATTTGATGTGTGACATTGATTGACCCATGAAGGAAGCCGGTTCTTCTGGAATTGAGGATTCAAACCATCTACATGCTGCTTTTGCTTCACAGACATATGCAGATTACTGTGTTTGTGGAGCTGGTGTTGTTGCATACGATGGACCGAGATAGAATGAAAAGAAGAAGAACAGATCGTGTTTTGTATCACAGAGCAGCATTCACATTTTCTTGTAATTTGTGGGGTATTTGTACAGTCAGACTACTTGTTACCAGAACCTTAATGTTGAAGCACACATCGTCTGCTCATTTTGGTCTATAACAGAACACAAAAACTTAATGCAAACCATGGTTTTAGTCAGTTTTCTCTATGAATTTTCTTTCAGTTTCGTTGCTTTGTTACAGTGGACATTCTACAGCGGCCAGCCTTAATGTTAAGGCTGTCCTCCTGCCACAGATAACAGAACACAAAAACTTAATGCAAACCATGGTTTTAGTCAGTTTTCTCTATGAATTTTCTTTCAGTTTCGTTGCTTTGTTACAGTGGACATTCTACAGCGGCCAGCCTTAATGTTAAGGCTGCCCCCCTGCCACAGCATTTGGCTTTTACACAACCAGTCAAATGAGAGGCTGTTGCATCAGGCTTTTGCGTGAAGCCAGCCGCAGCCAGCCTTTCTTTAATGGTTGTGAGCGAGCAGCGATGGGTCAGTCAATGTGACCCATCACTGTGAATTTTTCTACAAAATATAATAAAAATCACCACCCAACCTTTATAAATTCAGCGCATGATGCTTTCAATTCTCATTACACATTCACAACGAAGCTTTGTATTTTACTTTCATTCAGAAACCTTTTCTTCTGATAATTTGTATAGATATTCGCTGTTGGGTTTCACTTGTTTCTTTCCCCTTGCAGATGGGTACACGCTGTGTGTACGCTATTTGTTACACAAATATATTATCTGAACAAGCCCAATATACGCCCTATGATACTCCCGAAGGTTATATAGCCGCCGTAATGAAGATGTTTTTGGTGGATATACCACTATCTCAGTTAATACGTCGCCAAACATGTCTGGATCGTATGTCCATGGAAGCATATTCACCCAAACATCTTGAAACTTCAGTGCAAGTTCAGTTTGGGGGAACTGGTTTGAGGGGTACGATCAACAACATAAACGTGGGAGATGAATAAGAAGTAAGTTAGAGACGTATATTCGATCGCATGTGTATTTTCCTATAACTGACGAATTGATTTTTTCCTTGTCATGGCACTGGTCATCGGAATGTCGGTTCGATTGTGATGACAATGAGGTGCAAATTGAGCCACTGCAAAATGTGGGCAACTAAATAATAATACGTCGGCATCAACGTAGCGAACGGAATTGTGAAACTGGTGGACATTTGTCCCATGTAATTGTTATTTTTAAATGTAATGCAATTATAACATTATATTATATTTGGCCTTTATTCTAAAATTATTTGTATATACGTATGTGTAAGGCTGGGTACACTTTTACTTCCCGACTTAGTTGTTGCTGGTAGTAGTGAGGAGAAATATTATACGTAGCACGTCCTTCACACACTGATGTACTGTCTTAATGTATGTGTACGTAAGGCTGCCAAAATGACCGCTTTTTGGAGTGGTGAGAGCAGCAAAATTACATAAAAACTAAAACCAAAGCAGACAACACTATTGTTTTTTTTCACCTCCAATTGAGCTTCTTCGGTGATATCATGTAAGGGTGCCAAAACGACTGATTGTGGCAGTGGAGAAACCACAAAAAAAAGCCGAAAACTAAAAGGGTGAAAAAAAAAATTACTCCTGTGGTTTTCCACAGCCAATGGAGCTTATTTAATGAACATTAGCATTCAATGTAGGAGAAGCAATTATTACTTGAATGCAAATGGATAGAAATTAGGTGCTTTTTATGTAACTGGTCACTGCCATCATGTAGCCGTCCATTAGTTTCCTCGGTAACCCTTACCCAGAACACCCGCCATTTCATTCCTTCCTTAACTCTGCCACCAAACACAGACGCTTTTTCCCCCACCAGCAACGGTCAAAACATATTTAGCCATGCCGAGACGGAGAGTGCCCATGAGACAGAGGAGGTATCTTTATACCCGGACATGGACTAAGAAAGTGGACCAAGTTTTCTGCGATAGCTTGTACTACGACAATAAGCGGGGGATTACCCATGCGGACCCCATGTAGCCGGAGAACGAGTCTTTGTAGAGTGCTGCCGATGCCGTTAACAAATTCGCCAGGAGAACGTGGTCCATGGACTTCTTCCGAAAGAGATTGGACCTGCTTTGGCTGCGGCACAATACATTTGGGATGTTCCTGGACGAACCCCACATCGCATGGAACAAGGAAACTAACAGGATGTCGGGACGGAGACAGTATTGGAAGGATTCATTCGGGTAAAGCATTCCTGAATCCGACTCGGTTGTATTTTTTATCTAAGCAATAGTTTTTGTTTGTTCGAATTTTTTGGTTTGCAGGCAAATCCATTTGCGAAAGCGTACTACTACGTCGATGAGCCAAGATGGGAGCAGCTGAGTAAGATTTTTCTTGGGGAACTTCTTTTGCCTTGGCGTTCGATGAGCAACGACATTGAGCCCATGGAGAATGGAATGAATGTTGCAGAGTTTGAATTCATTGGGATGAAAGATAATGTGGAGCCTGAGGTTATTCTGGCGGTGCCAGTGATCAGGAGAAGTGAAGGAGGTGGGATGGTTTCCATGTTCAAGGATTGATGGCGGTGGATTATCGGTACAAGCCGTAAGAATAAAAAAAAAATTGGTGCAACAAAGGCGTTATCTATGGTCCTGAAGTTCCTTTTGTAAAAATATATTTGCCTTATGGAAACGAGAATGAATATGATTGCAAAAATGATTTGTTTGGATAGCCTAACATGCATCCAACCCTATGTTGTGTTATGTATGAATTGCATTATCTGTTTTGTTTGTTTTGTGACCTTAATGAAGATCGTCCCATTACAAATCACCCACGCGCGTAAGGAATTACGATAATCATACCGGACGCAGAATATCACTAAATAACCGCTGATTACCAATGAACGTAATGATAGCCTGCACCGTCCTCGAAGACGCGCCTAAAGAGTAATAATTGCGCGGTCGTGTGGCGGCAGTAAGGGAAGTTGGGCATGCCTCCAATAAATACGGCATCCCCTCGCATACCGCAAACTGAAGCAACCCCACCCAATTTAGAAGTAATTGGAACTTAAATCTGGAGAAAGTATATTTCACTTTTTGAACAGCTATTGTCAAAAACAAAATGATGAGACGCGGACATAGGGGACAGGGGCGTTACTTCTATAGTTCAAGTTGGACGCAAAAGGTTGACGACGTGTTCATCGACGCACTCGCATTCCAGGTTGGACTGGGTAGACCCCAGTCAGATCGACGGCGGACGAATATGATGTCCTTGACTTACGCTGCCACCCAGGTGAAAAGGTTCGCCGGAAGACAATGGCCGATGACTTTTTACAAAAAAAATACTTCACCTCGTGAGGTTGCAATACGACACCTTCAGAAAAGTTCTGGCGGATCGGTGTATAACATGGGATGAGAACACGAACCGGATGAGCGGCAGCAACGATATTCTGTATGTGTTTCAAACTTAAGCCTTAATATACTTTATGTAGGTTTGGTACCATAGCAATAACTTTGTCAAATATCCTATTGTCATGCCATAACCCGGCGAACATTGGCCACACTATTGGCTAGGGCATATCGGTACGCGGTCGAACGCAGGTGGTGGGAGATGAAGGAGATTTTCTGTGGCGATGACGTTACTGCATCTGACGCAACCACGTCTGAAGACGGGGATGATAGCAGCCATGGCGAATCTGGGAGAGATTCGAGGAGACTGCAAATGCAAGGGGAGATTGAGGTAATTGATTTGGCGACAAGTTCAGAAGACGAATGACGGTCGCCGATCAAGGGTGGAAAAGGCAGAAAATGGCAGATCGTTTAATATGGAGCGAAATTGCATAACCCATATTTTGTGCACGGAATTATGTCTGTTACTCAGGTGTTGAACATTATACAACTTATCATTTTGTTACTCCACACTTGTATTTTAGGGTTTTTGCTTAGCACTCGGTGCGTCCGATGAATTTGGGTTTAAAAGACATATTAGGATGTTGTATGTTTGGAAATGGCATTACGAGCTCCATAAAGATGTTCTTATGGATTTACTTGTGGGGTGTATTCCCACAAAATACTTTAAACAAGTGCCAAATAAGAAAAAAAAAAGTAAAAAAAATTATTGTTTCTATACTGTAGTATGGACGCATAACAAATGAACAAGAAAAATAGCTGAATACATTAGTCATAAGCATTCGGTTGCAACATTCTGCAAGCATTGTTCAGTACATAAATGCAGACCAAACAAAACATATGAGTTCAAAACAAATACAACGAGGATGGTAAGTTTGTGCATAGTGAGAGATGGGGTATGTAGCAGAATATAGTGACATTTACAGGCATCAAACCCATTCCAGCCCAGTAGGACGCTAGATCTTTCCTGCAAGTATTAGACGAACGAATTTCACTTTAGAATCCCTTGTCAGCCCCAGAAAAAAGCTCCATCTCCTTGGGATCCTTCACTAACCTATTTGCCACCATCAACTGTTCGTTCTCATCAAAGCCTTCCAGCTCTCTAACTTATTGCAAGATCATCGAACGATGTTCCGAATCTCCAAACTCATTTTCAAGGACCCTAGTCAACTTTTCCAAGCGCGCGTTGGCCGATTCACAGAAGTTAGTCACCATCTCAACCAATCTTGGGAAACCATCATGGACATCACTCGCCCTGTGTTTCCTCAACGAATATCCACCAGCCCGTTTGACTGTACTATATGAATTCTATGTAGGATCAACATTGGGATTGAAAGAGGAAACTAGTTCATCCTCAAGCCCTACATCAGATGGCTCCGGAATACAGTCATCCTCCCGCACATTACATTCTTGCGTCTCAGCAATCTCCTCGTTCGTATTGTCGTTGGCCTCCTTAAATGGGCCCGCGCTTCGTTCTCCAATTGCACGGTCCCTCCCAAATATTTCTCACCAGGCAGTTAAAAATGGCCATATTTATTATCTCATCCCCTTGGCGGATGGATCCATCTGGAACAGCATTACGACGAAGGTAAAAAAAAGAAGTGAAATGAATAGTATGATATTGGTTAAAGCAAGGAACAAATGACCGTGTTACGTTCATACCTTGACGTAATCATCCCAGATCACGTCGTCTTCAATCTTTACCATGTTCCGGCTCTCGGTCCAACCAAACCCAGATCTTGTAAGCATAGTGGTCAGGGTAGAGTACTGTTTCTTCCATACATGCAGTTTTGAGCTGATGTGTGGTTCGGCCTTTATATTGGACTGTGGGAAATGCTTCCTGATGTAGGTCTCCAACTGGCCCAGATACCCGTTCCTGAGGCCATTATCGCATTTCCAACCTGTTACCACCAAATTCTTCAGTGCTGCAACCGGACATTCCTCCTCCAATGTAGTCCACATGCCGCGGCCTGAAGGCCTATCTCTGTTCCCACCACGACAGCGCAGCATGCTGCTACCCTCATCAGAACCAACCTCCATATTCTGATTGAAGATCGAGCGGGAAACCGTGATTAAACCTGCACCAAATAATGTATCATTAGGTAAACTGTCTGAATACAATAGAATATTACTCAATTACGTGAACTAAACAAGGAATGTGAACTGCATTCAAACCATGAAACCAAATAACAAATGAAAAATAAATAGGATGGGTGCGAAAAGAAGGAACAAATTTATTGTGAACGAGTAGCCATCGAAGGAAAACAACTAAACAAACAAGTGAAAAGAACGAGGATATAGAACGCTTCAACGACGATGCGTCTCCACTATCAATACACCTAATGCCATTACGCTCCCGTGATTACAGCTCAAATGTCAAATAACAAGTTTGACGTTAGGGACTATGGGAAAAGACTCTAACGAACGAAAGCCTCATCGTTATTATTGTATAAGAATGGCTCATCAATGGTGGTTTGTCCACTCGTTGTACATCGACGTGGCCAGTGTATCCCTCCAAGTGGTGCACGTGAGGCTGGTCTCTATGTTCCAGGCAATTTCAGGCTCGTTGTCCATCTCATCAAGTCCGACAGTAGGCAACTCATTTTTCAGTGGGTCATCGGGCATTTCTTATCTTAGAAAATTATGCAGTAAGCAGCATGTCAAGATAATCCTGGTTTGCAACTTGATAGGGTAGAATGACTGACTCCTCAAAATACCCCAGCGCATTTTAAGCAATCTAAACGTACGCTCAATCACGTTACGCGCAGACGCGTGCTTCAGGTTGAAAAACATCCGATGGTTCTGGGGTCCTCCTACGTCGGTGGCCCACTCTCGTAGATGGTACCAAACACCTCTATACGGGTCAAGAAGCCTTCGGCATTTGCATATCCATTGTCAACAAGTAGTAATTACCTGCAGAAGGCATAACCGACCGGTATGTAATATTTTTATCAATCTGAAAGCCGAACAATAATATCAAAGGCGTAGAGAAGTTATAGCAAAGTGGTTGAGACGTCATACAGACCTGATGAGACTTTGAGACCACCTGGTCTATGGACGACATCACGTAGAACACGGCTATCCGCCGCACTACCCCCCCATCCGGAAAGCACGTAAATGAATTGCATGTTTGGGTTGCAAACACCGAGAACGTTGGCAGCAACATGACCCTTGCGGGTTCGGTACCTTCCCTTTTCATCTTCAGGTACGCGAACGTCAATGAAAGTCTCATCCAATGCCCCCCGACATCCCTACATAACGGCGTACAATCGTGAAGGGGAAATGGCATATAATATTCAGAACAGGGGCCGGATAGACAAGTTCAAAATTATGTGTGCATTTGGGACCAAACAAACAATACGAATTGTACCTTGAACCATTTCCAGTGGGGGTCCACGCATTTGTTGGTAATGGGAGTTGGCCTAACCAAGAGGACATTGTACAACTTAATCATTGAATTCAGGACACGGTGAAAATGTTTGTGGATCGTGCGGCCGGAACGTATAAAATCATGTTTCACCACGCTATTCTTTTTTGTGATGGGACACAATGCTAAGGAAAATAGCTACCTGCTCGGCTACGCTAAGGTTTGTGGTCGGGGTCACACCACCTGAGTACTAAAGCATGTAGCACAAGCGACCAAAGACGTTGCGGTCCATCTGGAGATTGCGCAGGCATGAGTCATTTGAAACGAAAACTAGCCTATGAAGATGGTGAATCTGGTCCGGGATCCTAGTACTCATCACGTATCTCGAGGGCCACGTAGACGTCGGTTAGGATTTCGACCGACAAGGTATTTGGTAACATAAGAGATTATAGTCATAGCGACGGCAAGCTCGTCGATGATTTGTTGTACAATTATTAAACCTAATGTAACTCTTTGGAATGACCTCATCCTAAAGACCAAAAAATTATATTGAATATCATAAATTTTTGGGAAAGACAGTACACCAGGAAAATGGAGTGTCTACGAACGTAGTCGAAATAGCACTTTAAAGAAAAAAAAATTATAAATAAAAATGTTCATATCTAAACACACAACGAAAATAAAGCCGACGACTGTAACAAAAATTGCATGCAATGAACTCAAAAGTGTTAATGGTGCAAGGTATATGCAGTGCAAAAGAGAAGGCCACGAAATCACACGAGCGAGAAGGCACAAGCGGTGTGTAGATGAAAAAATCGACAGAACAGCATGAACGGTCGAAGGATCTCAGAAGGAAGTACATAGCACATCACAACTTAATAAATATTGCAGAAACAATGGTAAGGACGAGCTGAAGGGTTTCAGATGAACTCACCGTCAAATCTCGTATTAATCCCGAGCTAATTGTAGAAGAAGACAGAGTACGTTAGACGGTGGACTGAACAGTGCGGAAGGGAACTCCGATCCATATTCTTCGCCCTAAAAGAGGAGAAAAAAAAAGATTAAGGATAGCAGAGAAATAAAACAATTTACCATAGAAAATGAGATTCGAACAAAAACCATGGAAGACACAAAGATGAAAATGCAAAAAAGTAGATACACAGGCAATTTGTGGGCCACATGCAAGTCACCGGACGGGAAGAACTCACACTGCCGGCAGGAACACAGTGTGGATGTAGAAGGAATCCTGTAGAGGGAAGATTTGAAATGATGTGGAAGGCGTTGGTGGGAAATGATAAGTAACAGAGAATTCGGTAGGTGGACCTGGGCAATGTCGTCATTTCCAGTAGAAAAGCGAGGATACAAATGTAAATTCGGCAGGTGCAGAAAAGTGGAATAACTCAACGGGATTCGAATCCCACCCCCCTAGCCCGGATTCATATCAGGGTTTTTATCCATCCCAATATCGGGCTTTTGTCTTTCATCCCGGGCACAGTTTGGAAGTAAACGATGGGCTAACCCCGATTAAGGCGGAAATCCCTTGTATTCCACGTTAGTAAACACGGTCTTTGTGTCCTAGATGTTTTTTTTCCCAACAGCTAGTTGAAACTTTATATTCAGCTGGTTGCTTCAGAAAGAAACAAGAGGTGACAGTTGGCTATGATGGGTAAAAACCCATTTTACATGTAAAATGCCTAAACTATCCTTAATGAAGGGCAATCCAGTTATTTAAACTACGCCTGACCCGCGCATTGGGGAAAGGCGGTGCGGGTGACCCGGGATCCGGATCTGGGTATTGCAAAAAGACCCTGACATAAGAGCCATCGGATCGAGAGTGAAAGTTCACCGAATGGCGACACGTGGCCCATACAAAAGTATCTACCTGGGCCCTATAAATACCCGAGATGCTATAATTGAGGTGACTGATTCTAAGATTTTTCGACCTACAACCTCTAATCACATATTTTTGACTCGATCACTAACTTGAGCGCCGGAGGGTCGTTGTCGGCACGTACCCGACGAGCTTCACGTTCTTGTTTTATTCTCAGGAACCCAATACTCGATCTTGGTGGAGTTAGCAATCATCCGAGAAGTCAACCTTCGAGGTCGCTGAATTCGAGCAAGATCAGGCTACTTCTGCAAATGGGTGGCAGTTGCTTCTAATATTGTTTAACGAGCACAATTGTACCACACACCATCAACATAGAACATATACACATATAAATAGATATGGGGATATGTAGACACAAAATGATACAAACACACATAATAGAAGGGAAAAGAGGGAATACAACCATCATATATTAAGGAAAATTGAGTTCAAGAAACAGGAGTATAAGGAGAAAGTCGACACATATCAAATTTTACTATAAAATCCTTTCTATTTCGTCCTTTATCCTAATATTCAAACTTTGTCCTTTATCCTAAGCATGTTCATATATTAGAGGTTGAGTTACCATTATATCAAATTTGATTGAATGTTAGTTCCTCTTTTCTTATATCAGTAGATAATAAACCTTGGTCCTCCTTTCTCTATCAAGTATATCTAAAATAACTAAAATTGCGTTATAATGAATATTGGCTGTAGTTGGATGTGGAGGCATTTGAATGATAATGGGTTTCTTTTAGACGAATTCGTAACAAAGGTTGATCAGGAGTTCTTGAACTTTGCCTTTGATAACCCACCATTTCTGAATAATGGAAAAATCAAATGATGCTAAAAAACAGTTAGATAGAGAGCCAGATATGTGTGATATGATTGATAGAGGTCCTTATTGATTGAATAATCAATTATGAAATGAGCTAGTTTAGAAGTATTGGGCCTCAGAAGATTATGTAGGAAAATGTCGAACTGCCCAAAAAATTCGTTTGACTGAAAAAGATGGTTTATCACAAAACACACTGGTGGTTCTATTCCTATAAGGGCACATACGCAAAAAATGGTAAGTTTTAAGTATAAAGTTTTTAGATATCTTTTATGCAATTTTTTGACATGTGAATTAATATTGTTTTGTAAACTATAAGAAAAAGAACTTGATAGAGAAGTGACTAATCTTGAGGTATTTCAAAGGTGCCATAGAAGAAATAAAGGATTGGGGAGTTCATCAGCAACAAAACCAAAAGAATTAGTGTAAGTATAATTTGTCATTGATATTTAAATATTGGTTAGTATATATGTTGAGAAATTTTGTTAGACTTTTATTACATAAATATTCCTTTGTATCTAATGTACTTGTACAGGAAGAATACCTTGCAAAAACGGGTTGTACTAATGTTTCTTCCCAGTCTTCATTCGATATCTCAACTTGGTATGATATCACTGGAGGTCTTTCTAAAGGATGCTTATATGGATTTGGAAGTAGCTCGTCATCTACAAGTGCAAGTTCAGTCAGTTTTACTCTTAGAGCATCTGAAAAGAAGCTTAATAAGTTAATAAATGTTGTGAAGGACATGCGCTCTAATGCTATAAAGGTGAAAGAAGAATTTTCAAGACGAGAAGAAAAAAAATAGAAAAATGCTTTAAATTGCTCTTGAAGAAGCTCGAAAGAGGTAGAAGGAGGCTTGAAAGAGGGAGGCAGAGCTACAAGAAATAGTTTGAAATTAGTTCAAGATGTGGGATATACAAACCATCAATTTGTTGGTGGGTTTGGACAACAGGAGCAACAACATTTCAGGAAAGATCATTACTTTATTTTTTCTGTTGGTTATTTATGACTTAGTTTATGTTGATTTCGGTTGTATTTTGACTTACTTATGTTAATTTGGGAGTGCATACATTGATATTATTTGATAGTATTTGGATGATACAATAACATCAATTATATTATTGTTGGTTGCATTATGAGTATCTTTTTTGTGAATATTTATTGTTCTCGATTTGAAAATTCGAATTTTCGTATTGATTGAATGTATTTGATGTATAATGATCAGGATATTAATTTGGGTATAGAAATTAAAAAATTTGTCAAAAAAAAAAAAACTACAGATGGATTAGAGATGGAAAATTTTGGGAGTTTAGAGACCGAATCAGAAACGGTAATTTGTATAGATGAAAATTTGTAAGGCTTTACAGATGGATTAGAAACGGAATATTTTGTGTGTTTAAGAGATGGAATTAGAGATAGAATTAACAAACAAAAACTTTACCTTCAGATACGATTAGAGACGGAAGTACTTTATCCCTCATGCCTTGAATAATTATATTATTCTTAATATTTTTTAGTATTTTTCAGGTTAAACTATCTTCAAATTATCTTCTAGCTAATTAAAAAAATCAATATCTGAAGAATTTAAATAAAAATAAATAATATATATATATATATAAGAGATACATGCACAATAAATATAATATCTCAAAAACTCATATATACTTTTAAAAATAAATTAATAATATATATGCTTAACCAAAAGTTAAACGTTTTTAGGAAAAAAACGCAAAAAATATATTATTTCATATTTTTAAAAAATATTTAAAAATAGATATGTAATTACTCTTTGTTTTCTAAAAAATTAAATAGTTAATAACTTAATTGTATTACTAAATTAATAAAACCTTTTACATAGAAATTTTTTGTGTATTTTTTTTTACTAATCATCAGTTAACTTTGATTCCATAAAATATAATAAAATTTGAACTATTTAACTTATTAATGATATTTTACTTTATTACAATTAAAATATATTTTTTTAATTAAGAAAAAATTAATTATAATACAAATTGCTAAAAAAATCTTTGAACTACAAATATGTATGTATATAATTTAAGGGTAATATTATCCAAATATTTCATTATAGAGTGTAAGCATTATATTTATTAGTTTAGGGGCTAAATGCTTTCTCAAAAATAGTTCAGGGACACAAACTGTATTAGCCCTAATTATGATTTTATAGATTAAACCTATTCCTTTTACTTATAAGTTTACAAGTTAAATTTGGTTATGAATTGATCAAGTATATATAAGATAAGTTTAATTTAAACAACTAACAAAATATATTTTGATTAGAAAAGATGAAAATATAATTATGTGTCAGTATTAACAATTAGAGCTGATTTATTACTTCTATGTGCTAATTCTCAAATTTAAAATATTAAATGGTTTAGGTCTATAGTATATCCTTCCATTTAGGTGGTGGCTATGTTTATTTATAATAGGGTTAAATATATTTTAAACCTTAAAATATGCAAACCTCATCCATTACTTCCCTAAACTAATTAATTAAACTTTCACTTACTCCCATCTCTTTGTTATAATCATTTAAATTAAACAAAAATGAATAAAAATACCCTTAAATATGAATAATATTATATATTCATTTTGATACACTCATAAATTTATAAACTTGTGTTTGTACATTATACGTACTAGATATAATTTTAATAACAAAAAGTAAATACAAGTGACCGTCGAACCTATCATTTTGGTATCTAAATATCAAATGAGGTAATTTGAGGGTTGATAAGATAATTTCTTAATCTAACTTTTGGTCCAACAAATTAAGCTTTTCAATTAATGGGCAATACCTAGATCTAGATCATATTAATAGTTAGTAACTAGACTCGTACCTAGTATTTTACATTAGATCCAGAATCGGATAGATACCTATTGAAATAATTATTTTGAGGATGGATAGAGTCTATACACTAAAATACCCATGAGTACGAAAATCGTTATGAGTAAATTTTTAATATTAAAAATGCATTTCTATTCATTTATTTAAAATTATTGAATTTATAAACTTTTGTTGAATCAATACAACTATTTATCCACTCAAATTTGAAGTAATTATTTTGTATTTAATTAACTTATACTAATATAGTATTAATTTATAAATATCATAATTTCATCAAATTTGAGGTCAAATTGATTGATATATTTTATTATAAAGGGCATTAAGGTCAATACAAAAAATGACGGAATTTGGCACGGTCAAGGCAACCATTCCAAAACCTATTTCACATCAGAACGGATTTTGTAACACATAAGGAACGTATATTGAAAGAAGAACGACCATACCGTTCCAAAATGAGTTCCAAACAAACAGTTACTAGATTCGATCCACACACCTTTCCAAAATAGTAATGGTAAATGGTTGGAACTATGTTTAGAACACAATATTAGAACTATGGACGGTCTGAGTCAACCGTTCATATATGTGTGGCAATGGATGTCCAGAAAATGACAGTTCGAAAATGTATTCCAAAATGAGTATAATTTGGAATGAATTTCGAGCACCCTTAATCAATATTGGAAAACCCATTCCAAATTATTAGTTTTATTTAAAAAGTGATGTGTTTCTAAAATCGTCCCTCAACCCAATACACATTAGAATAGTTTTTTTGTATTATTTCTTTAGTATTATTGAGATCGTTCCAAAATGAAATACAACGACTATATTTCAATAGTAAAAAAAACGTTCCTAAAGTCGTCTCAAGGACCAGTCGAAAATCTAAATTAACGGCTATTTTTTAACGGCTAAATATGTGTTCCTATACCCATTCCAAACACCATTCCAAATTTTTCTATATAAATGTGTTCTTCTCTTTCCATTTAATCTCACTATCTTCTTTCATTCTTCTTATTTTCTCTCTATTTCCTCTATCTCTCTCAAATTTTTTTGATCTCTCACTATCCCACTAATATTTTTGTACTCTTATTCGTCAATCTGTTTCGAGTTTTCGTTGATATTTGAAGTTTTTTTGATCAGGTAACAACTTTAACCCTTTATTTATCAATTAAATGTAATGTTATAATATATATATATATACATAAATGTGTGTGTGTGTAGGACTCATCATTATGTTAAGACAGTTGAGAATATGGATGTATGAGAAGAGCCTTCCGAATAGGACGGGTCTTAGTCCTGAGTTTCAAGATGGTGTTACTACATTTATAGAATGGGTCAAGTCTCAACATGCATATTTGGACGGTGAGAAAATTAAGTGTCCTTGTCGTAAGGGCAGAAATAAAGTTTTCAAAACCACGGACGATGTAAATTTCAAATTGTTTATGAAAGATTTTCTGTCAGAGTATTATAATTGGACTTCTCATGACGAGGAGAGAGTGCAGAAGTATTTTGATGCCATCATGGTAACCCCAGTACAGGAGGAGCAAACTCCCATTTTTTATGTTATGGAGGGTACGAGTACGCCTTGGGTGATGCGGGGTAGATGGATTGGGCGCAGAGGATGGGTTTTTATGCTGCCAAGCCGACTGTCTGGTCTTCTAATTATAACCAGGATGGTGTGCCTGATGATGGTACGAGGTCGTGTTCTTTTGATGCAGGGCTTAGTTCATATTACGATGGGGTCCAAACGATTATCTATCTGGGCTGGTAGATCGGTTTCACGATGTAGTGCATGCTACCGAGCAGCCGTTGTATAATGGTTGCACCCAATCTCAATTGGGGGCTGTAGCTGAGTTGGTGAATCTCAAACCTGATGGCCATATTTTTTAGCATACATATGATCGAATATCACAGTGGGTTGATCATATATTGCCCCGTGACTATACCCTGCCCTAGGATTACTATAGTACGAAGAAATTGATAAGAGACTTGGGTTTACCTGTTGAGAAGATTGATGCGTGTTAGAATGCTTGCATTCTGTACTAGAAGGACAACATTAATTTGAACTACTGCAAGTTTTGTGGAGAAGCTAAGTACGAGCCAATCAGGGAGCGAAATTCTAATTGCAAGAAAACACTGTATGCCATTCTTATGTACCTACCAATTATCCCTCACCTACAGAGATTGTATACTTCAGAAGCAATTGTCGAGCAAATGACGTGGTATGTTAACCATCAAAAGGAGGAGGGATTCATGTGTCATCCTTCTGATGCAGAGGCATGGAGGCATTTTAACTGGATATATCCCGATTTTGCAGCAAAGCCCCACTATGTTAAATTGGGTTTGTGCACAGATGGGTTTGCTTCGCACGGGTGGTATGGTCGTGCGTACTCGTGTCAGCCCATTATACTTATTCCGTACAATCTCCCACCGGGAATGTGCATAAATTTTAAATATACGTTCCCGACGATGGTGATTCCCGACCCTTCCAATCCGAAACGTGTCATTGATGTTTATCTGGAGCCGCTGATCGAGGAGTTGCAGAATTTGTGGCATGTGGGTGTACTAATGCACGATAATCTGAAGAACAAGATATTCCCAATGCGTGCCACGTTCATGTGGACTGTGAACGACCATACCCGCTTATAGGATGCCGTCTGGATGGGGTTCCGCTGGTGTTATGGGGTGTCCAGTTTGTATGGAAGACACATGCATTCTACCTGCAGAACGATAGGAAGGCATGCTACTTTAACTACCACAGACAGTTTCTTTCCCTGGACCATCCGTACCGTAGGAACAAGAAAGCATTCACTAAGAACATTAGTAGAAAGGAAGGTTGCGGCCAAATTGACGGGAGGTTGCAGGGGCTAGTTCATATTACGGTGGGGTTCCCTACGATTAGGGTCCTACAACTAAGGTCACAACATTCGTGCTACTTTGTAAATAGTTAAAATTTTCACACTGAGGTGCACAACATAGGCAAATAAACTATGAACTATGGGGTGTGTGTTAAAAGTTCATCATGTACAGACATGGACTGTAACTTCTATGGGATTCTCGAAGTGATAATTCAGTTCAATTACTCACTTATTCTAAACATACAGATCATTCTGTTTAAATGTCGTTGGGTCAATCACGTGAGAAGTACGAAGCTACATCCTCGTTATCACCTTGTTGATGTAAATTTCAAGAAAGTATACTAAAAGAACAAAGCATTCATCCTGGCACAATAAGCAGTACAAGTCTACTACACGGAGTACCGTAGCATGAAGAGAGACAAAGTGGACCACATGGCTGATTGCAAAATAAGACTCAGAAGAGTCATCGATGACTCTAGATGGACCGAAATTGTGTTTCAAGAGGATGAAACAATATCTAGTCCACAAGTTACAACGGATAACCACAATTATGACCTGCATGACCTAAACGGTATTCAATTAGTTGTTGATCTTTCTGTTGCTAATCAACAATGAGCACATACATCCCGATCGGGGAAAAATAATTTTGGCACATATTTACAAATGATATTTAATAAATTGGTATGGTCTCATTAAAATGACACCAAAACAACGTCATTTCGAACGAAACGACATAGTTTTGGTTTGTTTTGGAATGGTTAAATAATAGGAACGATTTTTTAAAAAATTCTCGTCAACAGAAACTACTTCGTCTTGACTATTTGCCCATTGCAGAGATCAATATCTATACAATATTTAGCAATTCTTTTTCTTTCTTCCTCTCTCTTCTCATTCTCACTCACTCTCTCTCAAAAGCTCGTTCACTCCATCGCCGTCAGTCGTCCGCCCTCGTCATCCTCACCACTGTAGAGGTAAGCTCCTAGTCCTACGATTTTTTTTTCTTTTGTCATT
>NC_026152.1:6311498-6326364 GCF_000512975.1 Sesamum indicum
TTTTTTCCCCCCCCCCCCCCCCCCTTCTGTGATACCAACCCCCTCCCCCACACCATTTTTCTTCTTTTTTTTTTTTCCATTTTCCCCCAATATTCTTCAAATTTCCCCCATTTTTGTATAAAAAAAAAATCCCATTCTTGTAAAAATATTTCAATCATTTTTCGTAAAACTATTTTCTGTTTTCTAAGAAAGAATTTTTGAAAATATTACATAAAATATTTTTGGATTTTTTAGAAATTTTTCTATTTTTCTGTAATTTTTTAATTTCCTAATTTTCTATAATTTTTTTTGTAATTTTCTAAACTTTTCTGTAAATTTTTTGCATTTTTTACAAATTTCTGTAAATTTTTTATATTTTTTAAAAAATTTGTACAATTTTTCAAAAATTGACAGAAATTTTTTGTTAATTTTAAAAAAAAAATGTCAATTTTTTTATTCTTAAAATTTTCTGCAATTTATGTGTAATTTATGCAATTTATGTGAAATTTAATTGAGTAATTTATGCAATTTATTTTTTAATTTATTGTATAATTTATGCAATTTGTGTTTAATTTATTATGTAATTTATGCAATTTATATGTAATATTATTTTTTACATGACATTAGCCCAATTTTCCAATATTGACACTTTTACATACTAATCACATTAATAAAAAAAATTTAGACCAATTTTCCCAATGTTAACATTTTTACATAATAAATGTAAATAATCACAAAAATTGGAACAATATTCACATTAATAAATTTTCACATATAATGTCAATAATAAAATAGCCTAGACCAATTTGCTCAATATTTAACATTTTTACATAATAATCACAAATAATAATCATCAATTTCCCCAATATTAATATTTTTACATAATAATCACAAATATTAAAAAAAAACTTAGTCCAATTTGCCCAATATTAATACATTTACATAACAATGTCTATAATAAAAAAACTTAGACCAATTTGCCCAATATTAACATATTTACATAATAATCACAGATAATAAAAAAATTAGAACAATATTCCCAATACTAATATTTTTATATAATAATGTCAAGAATAAAAAATTTTAGATCAATTTCCCCAATATTAATATTTTAAATAATAATAACAAATGTTAAAAAAATTAGAACAATATTCTCAATACTGAAATTTTATATAATAATGTAATAATCACAAAATTTAAACCAATTTTCCCCATATTAAAATTTTTACATAATAATCCCAAAAGTTATAACAATATTCCCAATAAAACAAATTGGAGACAATATTTGTCAATAATTAATAATTATTTAAAACTGTATAGCTTCTTTGTTGACCACGTACAAACAGATCAAGCATGCTTTTAATCTTGTTTAGCCCATCAAGTGAATCTTGTAAGTAGAACTCATTAGGTTATCCATCTTCATCTGTCAACAAAAGACAATATTGATAAAAAAAAATGGATAAACTTAACGAGTACTACAACAAAAAGTTCATGTGATAGTCTAAATAGCTTAAAGTAATGCTTGGCCTATTTGTATATGTACACAAGAGGATTATACATTTTTAAATAATTAATGAGTACAATAACCATAACTTCTTGATAATATTTTCAATGTATAAGAATTAGTATATTCTTTTTTATTTATATATTAATGTTAATAATCGAAAAATATAAACTAATACTTTTCAATATTTTGTTTAGATAATGTCTAGTGGTACGCTTTCTGTACCACGTGGTCGTGGCTGCAGTCGAGGCCCGCCACTTTCACTAGCACGTCGGATGCTTTTCAGGTTGGGGAAGCAGTTCTTAGACCACCTACACCACCTGATACGACCGTACCATCCCCGCCCCGCAAACTCCAGATGATGCTGTCACATTTGGAGCTGCATAGGTAGCTGATGACACGTTACAACAGTCTGCCACCCCGGTGGCATCTCTATTAGAATAGGTGACTAAAAAGTCAATTGAATTGGCCTTTATGTAATCTAGTTTGACAATTTCGGTGTAATGGTAACTTGTTTATGAATAAAGTGAGTATTCATTATCTGGCAATTGTATTTGTTGTGCTCACTGGTTATGTTTATAGGCTTAACATCAAAACAAAGCCCACAAACCAAATTGTACAACCTATGTAGTTGGGCTGCGCATTAGATGGTGGCCATAAAACCAACTTCTGAAGGTTAGGTTTGAAACGTTCCAAGTCGAGAACCTCAAGACTGGGCATCGAGAGTCCTATTGAGACTTGCACTAAAATTGCATTCATTGGATGAGTGTCGTATTTCATCAGCGAAAAACGTTGGACGTCTATGCAATGTTAGTTGGTGGTTGACAAGGTTGGCAAGCTGACTGAACTGATTCGCGGGAAGTCGTCACATGGAAGCCTTGGAGGTTCGGTCGATATGACTAGATCTTCCTGGCTCCGATAGTACGGGATTAGTCCTTGGACTTAAGGAACCATGGCAGTTGCATGCATGTGATGGTTGTATCTTGAATTTGACCAAAGATGACTGTATCTTGGATGTGGTCATTACAAGTCTTGTTTAGTGCAATCAGAATATGTAGTGAGGACGATGGGTTCCAAGATAGAATCCGTCACCTGTTAACATATGACAGTCGAGTCTCCATGCGCTCTGAGATGGTTCGTGTTCTTAGAGTCTATGGCCACAACGATTGGTTGAGTAGGGAATGATTTCTTATGTCAATCAATAGAGCAAACACATCTCGAGTCATCGAGCATAGTATCTAGTCCAGGATGGGAACCGACGTCCAATTCCATACCCTAAATTTAGATCGGGAGACGGATGATGGAAGGACCATACCCGTATAGTACTCGGGAGCCTAAATGTTCACACCAACATTTATCTAGTCTCTAGTGCCATGGACCGTTGCTAAACGGCTACCCATGGTGATGGGAATTTTTGATTAATAGTTAATTAAAAATAAATTAATTAAATTAGAGTTAATTAATCATTATGTTGGACACAAGCCCAAGTTTAGTTGAGGGTGAACCTAAAGAGTTACACACAAATCACTATGGAATTGATGGAATTAATTCAAAAAGAAATAAATTAATTTAATTGGATTAAATTAATTCAAGGAGAATATATTATAAATGATTGGATCATTTATTTAGCAATCCATTTGGTAGGTGGCTCAAGAATTAATTAATTGGATTAATTAATTTTTCGACTTAACACCTTTAAATTAATTGGATTAATTTATTAGGTTTGGTTTAATTAATTGATTGGATCAATTAATTAGTATTTGGGCTTAGATTTATTTAATTGGATTAAATGAATCATTGGACTTGGTTGGGCTTGATTTAATTTGATTAAATCGAGCCCGGTGCATATTTGAAGTCCAAGCCCATTTGAGGTTGGTTGGAGCAAGTTAAAAAGGAGTTGAAACTCTTCACCATGATCCATGATGCATTATAGAAAAGCATCCATGATCTGGAATAGTACAATTGAACTGCATAAAAATATTTAATAGTTGAGATTAATATATGTTCACAATCTGCAATAAATTATATATTTATAAAGGATAATATTGCATTGATGTAACTATCATATTACATTGTTGAACAACATCGGTTAATCGGGCCATCAAAATTCAGATCAAATCGTTAGATATGATCTAACTTACAGAAAAATATATTTGTTAAAGTTTTAGACTTATTAGATATAAGGATGTTGAAATATCGTACTCGGAACATAAGAATAATCATTCAAGACGGTTATCGTTGAATCAGACCTTGTGATTTTAAATCATACCGTCTGATATGATCTGGACATAGACTTATATATATATTTAAATTTGATATGAATCGGGTGCCCGTATTTTAAGATATCCTAATTGTTTATTAAACTTTTTGATCCCATTATATATATAATAGAATAGTAATAAAAATAATTAAAATTATTTAACCATCATTATTTTTAGATTAATTCATAGAAATCACCAAATTTCGACATAAGTTTATAAATAATAAATAGATTGCATAATGCATAGTATGTAATTTGATATAAATATAAAACTCAAAAATAGATAAAAAAAATCATAAGTGAATTACTTTCCAATTTTAAAAAAGTATAACACAATACAAATATATATTAAAATATAACATAAAATTTATATGTGTCATATTCAATAATTATTTTATAAAAATATTATAATTTACTAAGTTGTTGATTAAATTTTTTTTTATATAAGGATTAAATGTATAAATAAAATTACTATAGTTTATTATTATCCAAAATAAAATATATGATATTGACTAATAATTATACTATATGGTCAATTTTGAATATAAAATTGATGAAGTATTGAATAAGAAATTAAATATGTAAAAATTTTAAAAATAAAAATATATATAAAAAATTTGAAAAAGCTCGCGAGCCGGCTTGCGAGCTGATGAACAGAGGGAACTGAGTTCGATCCGTTAGGAGCTCAAGTCGAATCGAGCTGGCTCGCAAGCTTAACTCGTTGGCTATCCCTAACCACCGCCATCAATCCCTCAACCATCAGCGGCCAGTACATCAACTTCGATGATGCGACGTAAATTTATTTATCTAATTTTTTAGTCTTATTTTATCTTGAAAATATCTAATATTAGAACAGGTGACCTGAAAGCCAATTGGATTGGCATGCTTTTAATCTATTCTGATAATAACTCGATTTTTATGTAATATTATTCGTGAATAAAATGAGTATTTGCTATTGGCCTTTCATTTGTTGTGCTCATTATATTTATGTTTGCATTACTTTCAAACATCACAACAAAGCCCAAAACCACCTGAACAACCATGCAACAGTTGGACTGCGCATTGGATAGCGGTCATAAAATCAAGTATTTAGGATTAGGTCTGAAATGTTCCAAATCGAGGATCTCGAGAGTGGGCATCGAAGTGTTTCATCAGCGATAGACGTGGGACGTCTATGAGATCTTAATGGATCGATTGACTAGGTGTCGGATCGACTAAACTGACTCACGGGGATCATCATATAGAAGCCTTGGAGGCTTTCGATATGACTTGAGTCCCCGGCTCTGATAGTACGGGAGTAGTCCTCAGACTTTAGGAATCGCGGCAATCACGTGCATGCAATGACTGTATCTTAGATTTGTGCGAGAGGTGATCGTATCTCAGACATGGTCATCATAAGCCTTATCTAGTGCATTCAAAGTATGTTGCGAGGATGGGGAGTTCCAAGAAGAGGATTCGTCTCCTGTCAAAGTGTGATAGAGGTATCTCCTATGCATTTGGAGATGCGTTAACGCTCTATAAACTTGTGGTCACAGTCACTGGTCGAATAGAAAAAAGAGGTTCATAGGTCGAATAATTTGGCCTGACGTGATTTCAAGTATTAAGCATAGACGCCTAGTTCAAGATAAAAACCGACACCCCATGCCCTAGACTAAGGCCAAGAGATGGTAGAAAGAAAGACCATACCAGTATAGACCCGGGAGCCTAAACATTTACATGGATTTTCACATAGTCTCTAGTGTCATGAACCATTGTTAGATGACCACCCATGGTGATGGATTTTCATGATCAAGGATTGATCAAAAATTATTAATTAAATTAAATTTAATTAATAATAGGGTTGGACACTAGCCCAAGTCTAGCTTATAGGTGAACCTAAAGAGTTACACCCAAATCACCAAAAAGGGACGAGGAATTAATTGAAAATTAATTCCATAAGTAATTGGATTTCTTATATATGAGAGGGATCCATCGGATGGATAAGCTCAATGATAAATTAATTGGATTAATTTATATTGGGCTTGCCCTTATTATTTAAATAAGTTGGACTTATTATTTAATAAAGGCTTATTGGGTTCATATATTTAATTGGGTTAAATATATGATGGACTTAATTAAGTGACCTTTAATTAAATTGAATTTAATTAAAATTTATTGGTCCTTATATTTTAATTAATTAGAATTGGCCCAAGCCCATTAATTAAGCTGGTGGAAATTATTACGAAAGGAAATTATTGACTAACAAATTGAGTTGTGGAGTCCCAAGTTCCAGTGTATTGTGGATGCAACTTTAGAGGGTTTCTATGTTGAAGCCTTGGGTGAACGGATCAAACAAAGGAGGCTCAAAATAAATCAAATTAAAGGTAATTCTTGATTTATAATTTATGCACCTCTCATTTTACATTCAAGCATTAACCCTGTTAATTTCATTGTTGTTTATTTTTATTAACTACATTGAACGTTTGGGAACTCCAAGGGTACACCTCTTGGAACTATGGTTTTATTGCATTTTCGTTTTAATTTACGTATTATATTATCACCGCTTCCGCTTGCGCATTTTCGAACCGATCCACTCGCACATCGAGGTACTTTCAAGTGGTATTAGAGCTCGGTTCGATGTAATGGCTTTGGTTATGTGTGAATAAGCATCAAAATATGTTCTTTATTGTTTTTGAAGCATGATATATTTTTTGCTTATTCTTGAATAATTATGTGAGAAAATTAATTTGTTTAATTTTTGCAATTTTAGATGATTTTAAGTATTTTATAAAATTGAATTTTCTGATAAAATATTTATTTTAATTTCAGTTTAATGTGTGAAAATAAAAAAATAAAAAATTGGCATTGTAGCAGTGCACTGCCGGCTGGCAGTGTGCAGCGTTTGCGCGCTGGAAGACAGTGCATACAAGCGCACGCGCACGGACTACTGGTAGGGGAGCCTGCGCACGCGCAGTCGGCTGTGCTGTCGACGGCCGACGGCTGGGCCGTTTTTCACCTTTTTTCGAAAAATTGAATTTTTTAGTTTCTACAAATTTTTTTTAAAAAAAATTAATTATTGCTTATTTAATTTTGGGAGAAAATTGAATTTTTTTTTCTAGAATTAAGTTTCTTTAATTAATTTGGTTTAATTGCGTGCATTGGATGCACGAGGCTTAATCATTCATTTGAGTTTCAAATTTTGAGCTTATTGTTTTCTATATATATTTGTTTGTCGTGATATTGGATATCGTGATATTATTGAATGTTATTTTCTTTTCTAGCATGATTGATTGTTATTATGTGCTAGAATGAATGTGATGGATGATCATGGAGCCATAAACTACGTGTATGTCTTTTAACTTTTGTTGGGTGAGTTCGTCTACCCTTGTAATTTTATTTTCTCCTCCCTCCTCGTTTCTAACCTTGGAATAATAAGACTTGCTATCACCCTCCTGATGTACTCCCCCCACTTCTGTTCGGGGTTTCTTATTCGATTGTAATGGGAGTAGAATAGGACATTTTTTGTGAGATTTTTTCGTTTTGAGCAAGCCCATGAAGAAGAAGGCCACAAAGGAGGAGGCCCACGGAGAAGGTGGCCCATGGAGATATCACAAAGCCCATCTATATGCTGATGGTAAAAATATTTGTAATAGCATAAGGCTACCCTAGACTGACCATAAACTCACTGTAGGCTGAGTAGGTCGCATAGGTTGGGCTCGTGATCATCCAACAGGGGTACGCTAGGTTCATTGTATGCAATTCGCTTATTTAAATTCTTTAAATATTTGATATTTATGCATGTAATATTAATTTTGGATGAGGTCTCATCTAAAATTCAAAATAACTCTCGCTTGATTGGACCAAGTTGAATATTAGGCCCATAATAGACTTGGATCAAAATGGTTTTGATCTGTCCAAGTCTTCCATCCACAGTAATGTGGTGAGAAAGCTACCGATACCCAAGTGTGATCTCACTAGTCGTGGCACATTTAGGATAGAGAAAAATTGCACTATAGTTGTGAACAAAGGAACATGTTCACCGTTTTCCTATCTCACGAGTCGTGGGGGCGACGAATAAAATTTGATTTGATTGATGGGTCGGGCCTAACACCGAGTAACACGATTCACTTGAAGTCCTCAGAATCATGTGAAGAGGTGGGGCAAAGGATCTTGGGAATCTCATGGGATGAGAATAGTATTGTATACCTCCCACGTGGCTTTTGTCATGTGAATTGTAAAAGCAGGGCATGGAAAATTCGCTCGTGGATCCCAAGCCCACTAGAAAATATTGTTCCCGAAACCCCACTTAAGAGTGGTGGGCTTTCACTGTGAGAGAGTTAAAGACTAAAGACCAAGTCTTTAAGCTTAATCATAATATTACAATCATTCGCTGAGTTCTGTTTAATTTTCTATTGTTTAGAAAATGTCTAAGAATCCTTTAACCATGAAAATAGAGACTAGTAAATTCAATGGCACGAACTACAACGATTGACTGCAAAATCTAAGGATTGTCCTAGATTTCGAGAACCAGGACTATGTCTTGGACAAGCCACTCCCAACAGCCTTGCTAGAAGGATCCTCACCCGAAAAACGTGTCACTTTCGATAAGTGGCTTGAGGATAACCGTAAGATCCATAATATCATATTGGCTTCAATGTCCAATGACATCCAAAAATAATATGATAGGCTGGATGATGCTCCCTCTATAATGCTTAACATGAAGGAATCAATGCAATTCCTGATAGGCATATTAGATATGTTGCCATAAATGCATTCTTTGGGACCAAGGTGGTCGAAAGATCATTTGTACAAAATCATGGGGTTAAGATGCTATCCCTAATGGAGAAGCTCGAAGACCTTGAAGCTGGGCTTAACAATGACACGTACATTGATATGATCCTTCAATCATTTCCTCGAGAATGATCATCAAAGTGTCCTATGGAGACTTGCATTAAGAGTTGCATTCATTTGATCAATGACGTGTTTCATCGGCGACAGACTTGAGACGTCTATGTGACCTTAATGGGTCGATTAACTAGGTCTTGAATCAACTGAACTGACTCATGGAGATCGTCATATGGAAGCATTGGGGGCTTGATCGATATGACTTGAGTCCCCAGCCCCGGTAGTATGGGAGTAGTCCTTAGACTTTGAGGAATCACGGAAGTCACATGCATGCGATGACTATATCCTAGATTTGTGCGAGAGGTGATCGTATCTCAGACATAGTCATCATAAGCCTTATCTAGTGCATTCAAAGTATATAGCGAGGATGAGGAGTTCCACAATGAGGATCCGCCCCCCGTCAAAACGTGACAGAGGTATCTCCTATGCACTTGGAGATGCGTAACGCTCTGTAAACCTATGGCCGCAGTCATTGGTCGAATAGGAAAAGAGGTTCCTAGGTCGAACAATTTGGCCTAACGTGATCTCAAGTATTAAGCATAGATGCCTAATTCAGGATGAAAACCAACACCTAATTTCATGCCATAGACTAAGGCCAAGAGATGGTATACGGAAGGACCATACCCGTATAGACTCGGGAGCCTAAACATTTACATAGATATTCGCCTAGTCTCTAGTGACATGAACCGTTGCTAGACGGCCACCCATGGTGATAAGCTTTCTTGATCAAGGGGTGATCAAGAATTAATTAAATTAGATTTAATTAATAATAGTGTTGGACACTAGCCCAAGTCTAGCTGAAAGGTGAACCTAAAAAGTCTCACACAAATCACCGAGAAGGGATGACGAATTAATTGAGAATTAATTCCATAAGTAATTGGATTACTTATAAACTAATTTAATTTAATCGGATGGATAAGCCCAAGGATAAATTAATTGAATTAATTTATATTGGGCTTGCCCTTATTATTTAATAAGTCGAACTTATTATGTAATAAAGACTTATAAGGTTTATATATTTAATTGGATTAAATATATGATGGACTAAATGAAGTGGACTTTAATTAAATTGAATTTAATTAAGATTTATCGGGCCTTGTATCTTAATTAATTAAAATCTGCCCTAACCTATTAATTAAGTTGGTGGAAATGATTAGAAAAGGAAATTGTTGACTAATAAATTCACTTTTGGAAAGTGTCATCTTAGTGATCCTTTATTTAAAATAATGGATTTTATTACCTTATGGATGGTTAAATGAACCTAGACATATTTTAATGCATCCATACAAGATATATATGTATATTAGTTATTTGGAATAACTAATGAATATATAACAAAGCAAGAAAATAATTTCTCTCTTTCCAATCACTCCACCCGGCCGAACCCCCACTTGTGCATACTTGGTGTGTTTTTTTCCTTAATTCTTTTATAGAAAATTGAGTTGAGGAGTCCCTAGTTCCGGTATGGTGTGGACGCAACTTTAGAGGGTTTCTACGTTGGAGCGTTGCGTGAACGGATCAAACGAATGAGGTTCGAAATAAATCAAATCAAAGGCAATTCTTAATTTATGATTTATGCACCTCTCGTTTTACATTCAACCATTAACCCCGTTAATTTCATTGTTGTTTATTTTTATTAACTACATTGAGCGCTTGGGAACTCCAAGGGTATACCCCTTGGAACTATGATTTTATTGGGTTTTCGTTTTAATTTACGCATTTTATTATTGCCGCTTCCGCTTACGCATTCCCGGGCCGATCCACTCGCACTTCGAGGTACTTTCATCTAATATAATATGTTCTTTCAGGTCTGACCGCAGGTTCTATGAACGCATCAACGCGGTCGTGCGGGGACATTTTCCCCACCCGTGGCCGTGTCTGAGGAGGTGCCGCTAGAGCACCAGCATTCTGGCTCGAGAGCATGAAGGTTATCAATTTTAAATTAATTTAGTTGTATCTAATAATTAATTGTTTAATAAAATTTACTAATATTTTGTTTACTTTTATTACTGCAAACGACCTACTGGTGGGACTGTGACGATGAGTCCATGTTCCGTATCTTCCACATGTGGGTTGACAAGTACATCCGGAAGACTTTTTCCATCACTAGGTCCAGTTTGATCAGGCCACTCTGGCTGGTCAATGAGGTCTGCCTCCAGCTCCAAACGTACTAGGCCAGTGAGGACTTTAGCAGGAGTCCTTGAAGAATAGGGCGAATTGGGCGGCGAACCCCACGACGTCCTCGACTGTGTACTGGGTGTCTTCCTTAGTCGACATGCAGAAAAGGAAGTTGGTAAATAAATACAATGATTTATCATTATTTTTTAAATACGATGCTAATTGTCTTTTCTTCTACAAGAGACAGAGCTCGGTCGACCACCTAAGCAGATGAAATTATTTGAGCGGTGCTACAAGAAAAAAGAGGACGGCGGCTGGAACGGGCCGAGGGCGCGGAGGTGAAGGTAAGTACCTAAATTATTAATATTATTTTTTTAATAATTAATTATCCGTCAAAAGTACTAACAAGTTTGTTTTTTTCGTAAGAGACGTTCCAAAAGCTGAAGCTGCTCGAGGATCATGAGCCTCAAGCCACGGTCGAGGACCACGATGCCCGTGTTCAATCGGAGGCTTCAGAGGCAAGAACAAGGGCCGAGTATCCAATCTTGGCTCTGAGGTCCATCTCTCCAGCCGCACATTCACATCACCATCACCACCCCCATCGACACCGCCACCGCCACCGCCACCGCCAAACCCGATCATAGAGGACTGCATCGGTCGCCTTGAGCTCATGATGGCTGACATGATGGCCATGATGAGAGAGATGTGGGCCTCCTCCTCGACTGCAGCACCGCCTCCGACAAACCCTTCAATCTCGAATCAGGGCGATATAGACTTTGCGATGAGGAGGGGTTAGATTAGGTTTTACATCTTTTTCATATTAATATAATATTTTTTCTTTATTATTCATGCTTCATAACATTTATTACATTTCATTATTTTATATTTATTTAGTTAATTAAATTCATAAATGCAGTTAATTAGAAATTCATTAAATTAATTTAATTATATATGAAAATTGATTAAAATATATAAATTTATTTATTTACTCAAATTTATTAAATTAATTAGTAAATTACAAAATATATATATAATTTATAAAATTATAAAATTCAAAAATTAGGAATGGTCTTAGTAATGGTAAAGAAAATGTTATAAATTCAAATAAATAACGGTTCCAAATACTGTTATCAAAATAATTCTAAACACGTATTCCCGAATTGAACGGACCGTTCTAAATACCATTGCAACAATCATTTCAAATAAGTGTTCCTAATTAGTGGCTAACCGTTTCGAATACCATTACTATTTTAGTTTTTAATATGTGTTCCAAACTAAGAATACCCATTCCTAATACTATTACTAAAATAATTCTACAAACGTGTTCTTAATTAAGACTAACCGTTCCAAAATCCGTGGCAATATACAATTCAAAATCCATTCGTACATTTATCATCAGTATTAATAAAAACAATTCCAAAATTGAGTCACAAGTATTATAAAATATGTTCCAAAAGTTTCCCCACAAATTAATTTAGCCGTCCCGAAACCCTTAAAAATTGATCCTATTCAAACAACAAAAGAAATTGGATAAATTCAATATTAGGAACGAATTTCATTCAGTGTTACAGTAACTGTCCAAAATAGGAACTATTTTGCCAAAGTCGTTCCTGAAGTTTTGTAACACCGTCTGTAAAGGTGGATTATGAATCGTTCCAAAATCATTTCAAAATCGCTCTAAATAAGTTCGATATCATGTAAACCATTCCAAAATTCGCCCCAAATCCCGCCTTTTTTTATAGTACGTGAATATATTATATTTTTAATAATCGAGGCTAATTTTGTCCATTTTTATTAATTTAAAGGATTATAACAAAGATAGGAGAATAATTGAAGATTCATTTAGTTTAGAGGGACAATTGATGAGAGTGGTATACTTTGATGGTGTAAAATGTATTTAACCATTTATAATATCTTATAAGTTCTTATATTGTATAAGACGTTTCTTGAGTTTATAAGATACTAAATCATATATTTAAAAAAAGTTATCGAAGTGTTTAGATTAAATAAGATTACACAACTTATAATATGTTATTAATAAAAAAATTCATAATTAATTCGAAGGAAATTAAACTAAGTTGTTAAGATTTTTCAAGCAAGTTGAGAACTAGAAATGGAGCTTATAAACTCATAACATCTTAATTTTGGATCTTATAAGCTTAATTTTTAACAAAAAGTTACCAAACACTTTGGAATATAAACTCTAAAATATATATCTTATATAGATGTTTTGAAAAGGTTATAAACTATCCAAACACCCTTCCGTAGAACTAAGACTCAGTTTGGTTAGCAAAGTTGGGAGCCCATGACCATGAGGTCATGAATCTAGAGTGTCTGACTACTTTCATTGTAGTAATTTTTTAGTTTTATATTATTATTTAGGACTAATTAAACTTAAACCCCCTTTAAAAACGTAAAATTACACTTTCTTTTATAAAACTTTCAAGGTTACACTTGCACTCCCTTCAAGAATTCTCCATGTACAATTGTACTCCTTCCGTCAGGGTTTAGACAGTGTGAACAAAAAATTTATATAAACTTATCATTTTATCCCTCATTTAGTATTTCATATAATTTATTGATAAAGATATCCTAATAATAATTTTGTATGTGTAAGGGGTAAATGTAATATACTTAAATTCAAAAAAGTATAATCGTAATAAATATGTTTTTGAATTATTGACATTAAATAAAAATAATTATTGATAAATGAAAATACTAGCTAATGAAAACATTAATTAGAGAACTCATCTTTCAAATATTATCAACACTGTAAAAAGTTATCTCTGTCATCAATGGCTGTTTTAATTTTAATGAATTAAATATTTGGATAAAATACATTTCTTGAAATTTGAGACATATAAATTACAACAAAATTAATTTCAATTTCTAGAATTAAATATACCCCAAAAAGACAAAAACCTTTTGAAATCCGTAAATTAAATTTCTAAATAAAGGAATGTATATCACTCTTTTAATCAAATGTAATCAAATAAAAAATTCTTATATAGAGAAACTTCATCAATAAATAGAGAAAATGTCAAATATTTGATTTTATAGAACGAAAATATAGTCAAATAGTGTTTTTGCACGAAAAACATTGTTATTTTACCAAACAAAAATATTTTCAATAAATTTATGGTACTTTTCCTTGGTTGTTTACTTTTGTAGTGGGTTAAATGATTGATAGGGCCTCACTGGATAAAATATGAGATATATAGGATAAATACATCATGTTTATAAAATATTTACCATAATGGATAATTTAATGTATTGAAAAATCTTTAAAGGCCATGTTTATTTCCACCTATGGAATTAGGTGCCTAGATAATAATTTGTGATTGTATTGAAAATTTCGTGGGAAATGATCAATTAATAAGTTGTTTACTACATATTAGGTCTTTTTTAGGATGATGTGGATGATATATATTTTTTATTGGGTGTGACATCTGTAGAATTTTTTACGTAATTGGGAAGCTAATTGGTAATTATTAAAAATTTAAATTTAATTAGTAAATAAATTATAGATGGAATTTGGGATATGGTAAAACTTGAACGGATTAAATTGGAGTTTGGTATAATATTTTAAAGCAAATCACATTAATTAAGAAATTAAAGAAAGGATGTAATGGGTTTTATGAAAAAAGTTTAATTAAATAAAAATAATAATAATAATATTATATATATAATAATATATATAAACATATATATATATAATAATATGTATATAGAGATATACATATAAAAAATGATAAAAGAGAGAGTGGATGAGAGTGGCGGCCAAGCCCACCTCATTTCTCTCTCCTCTTTTCTTATTACTCACACACACATGCACAATTACAGTATATTCCAAAACACAAACAGTTAGAAATTTGCAATTTCTCGCGGTGAACGAACAGGTACAAAAATTTATATTTTAAATTATAATAATTTATATAATTATATTATTATTTACTCCGTTTATTAAATGTAGTTTATATTGAGCGATATACTATTTTATCGGAGTATTTTATGATTTTGGCTATTTAAATTAGTGTCAAATTAAATATCACAATTGCTATAAAAATGATATAGTTGGGCAATTAAATTATTTGATTTGTTAGATTTAATTATCATTATAG
>NC_026152.1:6327092-6332572 GCF_000512975.1 Sesamum indicum
AAAGAGTGTGGGGATATCACACAATGGGTATCCTGTGTTGTATATGATATGATGATGGCCGGCGAAACCATTGACTGATGTATACCAATTAGAGTAAGTGGGGCCCTTAACTAATAAACGATAATGTCGAATATTGTGTCATAGATTGATTTATAGTTTTGAGTAGGCATTACTGCTTATATCTGATGTTGCTATATGACTAATGACTGTTAGTAAATGTGACTGTATGTATGTAAATTGTTGCATGTGTATATATAAACTGATCTGCTATACTTATTGAGTAGGCAGTTCATTTGCCATGTAATTTTTCAGGAGATAGGTCACACTGATTAGCTACATTGGACTTTGAGCTGTGTCGTCTTATTAGGTGGGTTAGTCGTGACATCTGAAGCCAGAGTTTTTGATTGTTGGGTGTTAAATATTCTGTTTTTTTATTGAGATTTGTGTTTTAAGTTGTCGTATGATTTTTCTTGAGATTATGTACATGAGAACATCTAGTGAGGGTGAATATAAACTTTTGGAGGTATCTATTACCTTTTGTGGTATATATATATATTATATTGATAAATTAGAATTTATTTTACGGGTTGAAAGAGAATTACTCATAGAATGAGTTCTGATTAAAGAAAGGATGAAATAGTAATGATTAGATGTAGCGAGTAGGGGGTGCTACATTGCGTGGTATCAGAGCAGGTATACGTTTCTAGGGTAATGATTGTGAGATGTCCCTAATGATTGAATTGTTTAATGTAGGATGGCTTCTCAAGGTGTACGTGCTGACCCAGTAGTTAGTAGGGAAGAGTCAACGGAGTCCGTAGAGGGCTCAGTGGCACCTGCAAGTGCAGGTAGGGTGGAGGTAGGTCGAGAGGGTGTTGGTGCTGATGCTCCTATTCCTCCTGGTGGTGCTCCAGTGGCAGGATTTCCACCAGAGTATGCACAGATATTTCAAATGGCTTTTCAAGCCCAAGCACAAGCCCAAGCGCAGTTACTTGCTATGCACAGATATTTCAAATGGCTTTTCAAGCCCAAGCACAAGCCCAAGCGCAGTTACTTGCACAGGCGCACGCATCCACTTCAGTGCCAGCACCAGTAGTCCCTATAATTGATCCTAATTATGAAAGAATCAGGAAGATGGGGGCTACAGAATTTGAAGGTACCCTAGACCCAGAGATTGCTGAAAGATGGTGGGAAAAAGTCGAAGATGTGATGAACTTGGTAAATTGCACTCCAGAGAATCGACTTAAGTATGTTGCTTCTTTGTTTGTGGGTAATGCCTTGATTTGGTGGAGGTCTGTAAAGAGGGGATATGAGCCAAGAGAAATAACTTGGGCTGAGTTTCAGAAAGAGTTTGACGATAAATACAAACCCAAGATGTACCGAGACAAGAAGAGGATGGAGTTCCTAAATTTAGTGCAAGGGAATGATCAGATGGTGGCAGAATATGAACTCCATTTTGCGGCACTAGCCAAGTATGCACCAGAAGCAATAGCGATGCAGGAGGATCATTGTTACCGTTTTGAACAGGGACTACGACCGGAGATTAGAAGAGGCCTCGCAGTCAGAATTACAAATTTTAAAACTCTTGTTGAATCAGCAGTCCGGATGGAAGAAGCAGTAATGGAGGACAAGAATAAGGGGGAAGAGAAGAGGAAATCAACGTATACAATAGGGGAATCGAGTAGGTCGACCAAGAGGGGAATCGGTCACTCATTCTCAGTGGCAAGTGGGAGTTTTACACGTGGTGGTCCCATTTTTTGAGGAAGTAGTGGACAGAGGTACTGGGGATCCGCGGGCTTTAACAGAGGTTCGTTTGAACGCAGTTCATTTGCTATGCCTTCTACTGGATCAGGAAGGGGAGCTGGACCGAGTTATGGTCGAGGACCAGTTTTTCCTCCGAGCTATTCTATTTGTGGAGGACAACATCAAGGGCCATGTTGGAGACGGGATGACATACCGAAGACTTGCTATCTCTGTGGAGGTAGAGGACACATTGCCAGGAATTGTTCCACACCCATAGTCTGACTGGAACAATTCCTGGCAATGTGTCCTCTACCTCCACAGAGATAGCAAGTCTTCGGTATATCATCCCGTCTCCAACATGGCCCTTGATGTTGTCTTCCACAAGTAGAATAGCTCGGAGGAAAAACTGGTCCTCGACCATAACTCGGTCCAGCTCCCCTTCCTGATCCAATAGAAGGCATAGCAAATGAACTGCGTTCAAACGAACCTCTGTTAAAGCCCGCGGATCCCCCGTACCTCTGTCCACTACTTTCTCGAAAAATGGGACCACCACGTGTAAAACTCCCACTTGCCACTGAGAATGAGCGACCGGTTCCCCTCTTGGTCAACCGACTTGATTCCCCTATTGTATACGTTGATTTCCTCTTCTCTTCCCCCTTCTTCTTATCCTCCATTACTGCTTCTTCCATCCGGACTGCTGATTCAACAAGAGTTTTAAAAATTTGTAATTCTGACTGCGAGGCCTCTTCTAATCTCTGGTCGTAGCCGTAGCCCCTGTTCAAAACGGTAACAATGATCCTCCTGCATCGCTATTGCTTCTGGTGCATACTTGACTAGTGCCGCAAAACGGAGTTCATATTCTGCCACCGTCTGATCATCCCCTTGCACTAAATTTAGGAACTCCATCCTCTTCTTGTCTCGGTACATCTTGGGTCTGTATTTATCGTCAAACTCTTTCTGAAACTCAGCCCAAGTTATTTCTCTTGGCTTATATCCCCTCTTTACAGACCTCTACCAAATCAAGGCATTACCCACGAACAAAGAAGCAACATACTTACGTCGATTCTCTGGAGTGCAATTTACCAAGTTCATCACATCTTCGACTTTTTCCCACCATCTTTCAGCAATCTCTGGGTCTAGGGTACCTTCAAATTCTATATCCCCCCATCTTCCTGATTCTTTCATAATTACGATCAATTGTAGGGACTATTGGTGCTGGCACTGAAGTGGATGCGTGCGCCTATGCAAGTAATTGCGCTTGGGCTTGTGCTTGGGCTTGAAAAGCCATTTGAAATATCTGTGCATACTCTGGTGGAATTCCTGCCACTGGAGCACCACCAGGAGGAATAGGAGCATCAGCACCAACACCCTCTCGACCTACCTCCACCCCACCTGCACTTGCAGGTGCCACTGAGCCCTCTACGGACTCCGCTGACTCTTCCCTACTAGCTACTAGGTCAGCCCGTACACCTTGAGAAGCCATCCTACATTAAACAATTTAATCATTAGGGACATCTTACAATCATTACCCTAGAAACGTAAACCTGCTCTGATACCACCCAATGTAGCACCCCCTACTTGCTACATCTAATCATTACTATTTCATCCTTTCTTTAATCAGAACTCATTCTATGAGTAATTCTCTTTCAACCCGTAAAATAAATTCTAATTTATCAATGTAATATATATATATATATATACCACAAAAGGTAATATATAACTCCAAAAGTTTATATTCACCCTCACTAGATGTTCTCATGTACATAACCTCAAGAAAAATCATACGACAACTTAAAACACAAATCTCAATAAAAAAACAGAATATTTAACACCCAACAATCAAAAACTCTGGCTTCAGATGTCACGACTAACCCACCTAATAAGACGACACAGCTCAAAGTCCAATGTAGCTAATCAGTGTGACCTATCTCCTGAAAAATTACGTGGCAAATGAACTGCCTACTCAATAAGTATAGCAGATCAGTTTATATATACACATGCAACAATTTACATACATACAGTCACATTTACTAACAGTCATTAGTCATATAATCAGATATATAATACCTAATCACAACTATAAATCAATCTATGACACAATATTCGACATTATCGTTTATTAGTTAAGGGCCCCACTTACTCTAATTGGTATACATCAGTCAATGGTTTCGCCGGCCATCATCATATCATATACAACACAGGATACCCATTGTGTGATATCCCCACACTCTTTTACTCCAGCTGTGTAGCAATATAGCACAAGACATCACAACAAACATGGTACCCCCACACCACCCCAGTGTGTAGCTAACATCACAGGATATTCCCCGCTGCCCCGGAATACCCCGGTACCCTATGCGCCATGGTATCTAGCTTAAATCATATATTTTTTATATCTCATTATCAATCACATTATCATCAATCATATTTTCATAAACCATTGACTGTGTTCCCAACTAGGTAAGCATCATCTTTTATTTCAACTCACAATCGTCATTTCCCAACTAGGTAAGCATCATCTTTTATTTCAACTCACAATCGTCATTCTATTCTTTGTAATAATCACTTCCTCAATAACAACTCTCAATTTGATTTCATCAACAATCAATTATATGATTATCACATAATCATATCCCGCATATCATATGATTATCACATAATCATATCCCGCATATCTCTACATTACCATCACATATTACATAGTAACAATTTCAGCAATATTATGATAATCTAACAAATGATCCATAACTAATTATATAAACAATCAATATACAAAAGTCACGCATAATAATATAAAGTCAAGTCCACGTTCGCATCCAAGAAACCAATATATATAATATATACAATACTACCCATATAGATATATATATATATAAATCCAATTAGCTATACTTACCTCATATTCCAAAATGCTTCGGTTTCACGAGGGACTGCTCAACCCTCTATTTTGTCGTCACGTCCTATAATAGAATGTTATACGTATAATCAATATATTTAATTTACCAAATAATTCATAAGAATTCACTTAATCAAACCCCATATATATTTATAACTATCGTTTTTAATAACATTCGTAAATTATATTACCATTGAAACCTTATTTCTCTCTTTAATAACATAATATTTCTAAAATATAACTTTCGAAATATTTCTATGAATTTTCTGTCAATTTATCATTGCTATACAATTTAATTAAATAATAATACATAAAATTACATATTTGGTTAATCATTCCGATGGAACTGTGTAAATTAGCTATAATAATAATTAAATCTAATAAATCAAATAATTTAATTGCCCAACTATATCATTTTGATAGCAATTGTGATATTTAATTTGATACTAATTTAAATAGTCAAAATCATAAAATACTCCGATAAAATAGTATATCACTCAATATAAACTACATTTAATAAGCGGAGTAAATAAATAATATAATCATATAAATTATTATAATTTAAAATATAAATTTTTGTACCTGTTCGTTCACCGCGAGAAATTGCAAATTTCTAACTGTTTGTGTTTTGGAATATACTGTAATTGTGCATATGTGTGTGAGTAATAAGAAAAGAGGAGAGAGAAATGAGGTGGGCTTGACCGCCACTCTCATCCACTCTCTCTTTTATCTTTTTTTTATATGTATATCTCTATATACATATTATTATATATATGTTTATATATATATTATTATATGTATGTAATATTATTATTATTTTATTTATTTAATTAAACTTTTCTCA
>NC_026152.1:6350326-6351364 GCF_000512975.1 Sesamum indicum
CCCGAAACCCGAAACCCGAAACCCGAAACCCGAAACCCCGAACCCCGAACCCCGAACCCCAGACCCTAGAGCCCAGACCCCAGACCCCAGACCCCAGACCCCAGACCCTAGACCCTAGACCCGAGACCCGAGACCCCAGACCCCAGACCCCAGACCCCAAACCCCAAACCCCAAACCCTAAACCCTAAACCATCGGCCGACCGCCGGAAAATTTTCCGGCGCGTATCCGGCCACGCGCCCCTCCGCCGTATTCGCCGTCAGTTCAGTTTCCCGAAGTACCTGCGCGTGTCCTGAACGGAGTCCAGACGCGCCGGCAATCTCCGGTCAAAGCTTCAGAAATTGCCCTCTTTTCGCCTACAATTTCGCCGCAACTTCTCTCTAGATTTCCGGCCAATTTCCGACGAATCTCCGGTCAAGCCATATACCATTCGACTCCTTATCACAAGGCGATCATTTCCCCCCTACCAATTTGGATTTTAATCGAGCAAGGAAGCTGGGCTCTTCCGTCGACCGCCGCTGACGTTCGCCGTCGATTCTCCTCCGTCCGAACGAATTAGGGTCGCGGACCACCACCATTGCACTGCTCTCGTTGTGGCGATTCGAACGAGACCCTACCCAGCAATTTCCATCAAGGATTGGCCGAGATCTCGAACCCCTCTTTTCACCGACGCCGGCGCCAACTTCAGACGGTCAGAACTCCTTGGTCCGAACGAACCAGCGTCGCGCACCACCATCAACGGATTCGTCTCATCGAGGCGAAGCTAACGAGACCCTTCCCACGGATTTTCATCAAGGTTTGTCCGGCTTCACCTCTCTCACGCGTGCTCCGCCTCCGGCGCCACCTTCGAGCCACCATATCTCCGCCGTGCCAACGAACCACGACTCCAGACCACCACCGTTGCATTCCTCTTGTCGAGGCGAGTCCAACGAGACCCTCTTCAGCCATTTTCGTCAACATTTTGCCGAGACCACTTCATTGCACTCCACCGTCTGTCGCTCCGCCGTTTCTCCTCCGTACACCGGCCGTTCCATGGCGGA
>NC_026152.1:6361364-6367607 GCF_000512975.1 Sesamum indicum
GAATTCTGAGAACGTTCAAAATTTAGCTGTTTTGCACGGTTTTATTAAAGCAAGTTTGTTTCCCTTTTTTACTAACTTGTAGTTACTATTACGCGTAGCAAATTTACAACACAAATGCTTGGGTCTAGACCTGCGATTAGGTCAAGTTTCGTCGAATTCTGAGAATGTTCAAAAGTTAACTGTTTTGCACGGTTTTATTAAAACAAGTTTGTTTCCCATTTATACTAACTTGTAGTTATTATTACGCTTAGGAAATTTAACACACAAATTCTTGGCTCTACATCTACATTTGGGTCTAGTTTTATCGAATTCTGAGAATACTCAAAATTTAGCTGTTTTGCATGATATTATTAAAACAAGTTTGTTTCCGTTTTATACTAATTTGTAGTTATTATTATGCTTAGCAAATTAACAACACAAATGCTTGGGTCTAGACCAACGTTTGGGTCAAGTTTCGTCGAATTTTGAGAACGTTCAAAATTTAGCTGTTTTGCACGGTTTTATTAAAGCAAGTTTGTTTTTCTTTTATACTAACTTGTAGTATTATTACGCTTAGCAAATTTACAATACAAATGCTTGGGTCTAGACCTGCGATTGGGTCAAGTTTCGTCGAATTCTGATAACGTTCAAATGTTAACTGTTTTGCATGATTTTATTTAAACAAGTTTGTTTCCCTTTTATACTAACTTGCAGTTATTATTACGCTTAACAAATTTACAACACAAATGCTTGGGTCGAGGCCAACACTTGGGTCAAGTTTCATTGAATTCTGAGAACGTTCAAAATATCGATGTTTTGCACTGTTTTATTAAAACAAGTTTGTTTCCCTTTTATACTAACTTATAGTATTATTACGCTTAGCAAATTTACTACAGATATTCTACGGTCTAGACCTACGATTGGATCAAGTTTTGTCGAATTCTGAGAACGTTCAAAAGTTAGTTGTTTTGCACGGTTTTATTGAAACAAGTTTGTTTCCTTTTTATACTACCTTGTAGTTATTATTACGCTTAGCAAATTTACAACACAAATGCTTGGGTCTAGACCAACGTTTGGGTCAAGTTTCCTCGGATTTTGAAAACGTTCAAAATTTAGCTGTTTTGCACGGTTTTATTAAAGCAAGTTTGTTTCTCTTATATACTAACTTGTAGTATTATTACGCTTAGCAAATTTACAATACAAATGCTTGGGTCTAGACCTGCGATTGGGTCAAGTTTCGTTGAATTCTGAGAACGTTCAAATGCTAGCTGTTTTGCCCGGTTTTATTAAAACAAGTTTGTTTTCCTTTTACACTAACTTGTAGTTATTATTACGCTTAGCAAATTTACCACACAAATGCTTGGGTCTAGACCAACATTTGGGACAGGTTTCGTCGAATTCTGAGAACGTTCAAAATTTAGCTGTTTTGCACGGTTTTATTAAAGCAAGTTGGTTTCCCTTTTCTACTAACTTGTAGGTATTATTACGCTTAGAAAATTTACCACACATATTCTTGGGTCTAGACCTACGATTGGTCAAGTTTCGTCGAATTTTGAGAACGTTCAAAAGTTAACTGTTTTGCACGGTTTTATTAAAATAAGATAGTGTTTCCCTTTTATACTTACTTGTAGTTATTATTACGCTTAGCAAATTTACAAAACAAATGCTTGTGTCTAGACCAATGTTTTTTTGGTAAATGTAAGTTTCATTAAGTAAAACAAAGTAGTAGTACAGTACAACAGTGTGGTTATCAGCTGGTTTCCCCCTCGACAGGCCAAGGGATACGCCACAGTCTATATAAAGCTCGTGTACTGACTGATCTAGGTAGAGAGATACTAAGTATCCGCTGCCTGACATCCTCAACAATCAATAAAGCCATGGTGCTAGGTGTCCTCTCGGTGTGCTCGAATTGTCTCAAGTTTGTCTCTCTCCAATTGTTGTAAACACATGATGCTAATAGTGCTCGATAGGATATGTTAACAATGTGTTTACCTCTCCATCTTTGGGAAGCCCATTTAATATCCATTATCCAGTCTCTATTGGGCCCAAAATATCGTAACGTTCTCCGGATTGCTGTAAGACATTGTCGACTAAATCTGCACTGAAAGAATAAGTGGCCATGTGTCTCTGTCGCTTCCTCATTACATAGAATACACAGGCCAAGGTGTGCTAACCATGGTTTATCTGTCGTAGCCAATTTGCCTAAAATAGCAAGCCACAGGATGAACAAATGACGTGGAATCTTCAGTGATCCCGAAAGTAGTGAAGACCAGCCTACTTTCGGTCCTGGGGGATCAAAAAGCCTGTATAGAGCCTGAGTTATGGGTTTTCCCTGATCAAATCTCCAAATAATTCAGTCCTCGCCTCCATGGATTGTGGGTAAACCATATGTGATCTCCAGGCACTCAAAATCCGTGATAGGAGGCCACTGCCACTCTCCTTCACTAATCACCGTGCTCAGTCTGGCTGATTCCTCTATTCTGAGTAGCCTCGGTCCCCGTGGAAATGTGACACTTAAGCGGTCCAAGATAATGCCACGGGTCCTGCCAAAGGTAAAAAGTTTGTCCATCGCCAATCTGAGAGTCCACCATAGGGCGGAGGAAACCCCGTAGACGTAGAATTTTCCGCCAACCCCATGAGCCTCCATTCTCCCTAATCGTCCAAATGGAGGTGTCTCGTAATCGACCCTGGTAAAGCCATTCAACCCAAATTGAGGTCCTGTCACACCTGATGATATCACATAGTTTTTTTGTCATTAATGCGCGATTCAAGATAGCAATATCTTTGAATCCTAGTCCTCCCTCATCTTTCGGTCGGCAAAGATCTTTCCATGCTACCTTCGCATAACCACTGTTTGCGCCCTTCCACAAGAAAGTTCGCAGTCTCTTCTCAATTTCGTTTGTAACTTTCTTTGGCAGGATGAACGCTGATGACCAATATAAACTTAGCGACAAGAGTACAGATTTGATAATCTGCACCCTACCAGCATAAGAAAGGGACAAACCCTCCCAACCCGCAATGCGTTTTTCTTCCAGTTCAAAACTGTTGCATATATGGAAGAAGCTATTGAAGGAGGACCGTGGTTGTTTCAAGGACAACCAATTGTGTTGCAAAAATGGGAGTCCGGGATGGTGATGAGGAAATTAAGACATACTCAAGTCCCTGTTTGGATAAAATTGAGACACTTGCCGGTAGAATTATGGACTGATGAGGGCCTCAGTATGGTGGCCAATGGTATTGGCAAACCTTTATATCCGGATGCGATTACGAGGGCATGCACGAGACTGGACTTCGCTCGTGTATGCGTGATGTTGAATGTAAGCTCGACATTACCTAAACATTTATCATTATGACGCCTGACGAGGAAGGAGGAGAGACACCATGCAAAATTGACGTGGAATATGAGTGGATTCCTCCCAAATGTACTAGTTGTATGACGCTAAGCCACTCGGCTAAGAAGTGTGTGCTAAATAAACCATCCAAACCAATAAGACCACCGGTCGCCGTTTACATTCCCAAAACGGGACCTGTGAGGTCGCCACCACTGCCTGCTCAGGAGATGATACCACTAGCTCGAGATGTAGATAAACAGAGAGATGAGCGTGAACCTCCTCGAGGTGTTGGCGTGAGGATGAATCGAGAGGAGAAGGGTAAGGAGATTATTGTATATAATACGTTTGATGCTCTACACTTACTTGATGACGCAGATGAGATGTCTCGGGGTCCTAATCAAAGCAACCCCATGCTTGGTGATCCATGTTGAATGCAGCAATATGGAATGTTCGTGGCCTGAACAAAAGAGACCATCAGCTAGCAGTGAAGCACATTGTTGATGAGTTCAGGTTATAGTTTCTTGGTCTTCTTGAAACTCGTACTCGTATTAATAACGTTGTTGCTATTCAATCTTACTTATTACCTCATTGGAAATGGTTTGTGGACTATGGATTAATTGGTAATCGGATTTGGATTGCATGGAACGAGAATTCCATTGATGTTGAACTAGTTAACTGTGGTACACAATTTATCCACTGCATTGTTTATATACGGTCACTGCATGAGTCAGTTGCCATCACTGTGATTTATGGAGCTACAGAGGTGGCAGAAAGGAGAGAGTTATGGAACTATTTAGAAACTATTGCCATGCAGAGTGTTGATATCCCGTGGCTTATTGGAGGAGATTTCAATGCGGTGCGAGATCTTAGTGAAATATGTGGAGCATCGGGAGACATACGAATGGCAATGGAAGAATTTAATGGCTGCGTTCAGAATGCGGTTTATTACCATTACCCATGCAGGGAGAATGGTATACATGGCATAATTGCAGCGCAAGTCCACGGAATCTTTGGAAAAGATTAGACCAAATGCTGATTAATGACAGATCGATGGCTCGGTTTCCAACATCATTTTATACCAGCCTCACACCACGTACTTCAGACCACTCACCACTGGTGTTATACGGAGATAATCAGCAACAATATGGAGGTATGTTTCGATTTGATAACTACCTCACACAATCACCAGATTTTATTCCCAGTGTGCAGCGGATTTGGCAACACCACATCATAGGGGTGCCTATGTATGCGGTAACAAGGAAACTTAAAGCATTAAAATCGGTGTTTAGAGAGCAGAGGAGAAAAAAGGGGGACTTATCTCAAAATATCCAGCTAGCTAAAGAGTTTCTTGAGAAGGCGCAATTACTTGTTAGTTCTAACAGACGAAATGAACTATTCTTACAGCTAGAACACTGCTGCCGGATTGTACTAGCTAAAGCAGCCAAACTTGAACAGATTATGTTTCAACAGCGTGCAAAAATGCAGTGGATGAAAGGGGGTGACCAATGCTCCCGGGTGTTCTTTCGTAAGATTGCTCAAAGAAGATCAGCGAGGAGAATCTTACAAATCAATGATAAACACGGAGCCACTCACACAGATCCAGAAGCAGTAATAAATGAGTTTGTAACATTCTACCAAACTCTACTTGGGGGGGAGCAATGACGAGATGTGATAGATCTTCGATTTCTGCGACCTTGGACCAGATATACATTGAGTGAAGAAGACATTAACTCTTTACTCCTACCATTCACAATAGCGGATGTCAAATAGGCAGTTTTTGACATTGCTGAGGATAAGGCACCGGGACCAGATGGGTATTCATCGGGTTTCTTCAAAGCTTCATGGCCTATAATAGGGCAGGAGGTGTCTTCGGCAGTGCTGTAATTCTTTAATACGGGCCGAATTCTGAAGCAGATAAATACTACACTTTTGGTGTGACGTCCGTAGAATTTTTTATGTAATTGGGAGACTAATTGGTAATTATTAGAAATCTAGAGGTAATTAGTAAATAAAATTATAGACTGAATTTGGGATATAATAAAACTTGAACGGATTAAATTGGGGTTCGTTATAATATTTGGGGGCAAATTATAGTAATTAAGAAATTTAAAAGGATGTAATGGGTATTTTCAGAAAAGTTTAATTAAATAAATAAAATAATAATAATATTTTTATATATATAAACAATGTACATATATATATGTAATGAGTGAGGAGAGAGAGAGAGTTTGAGGGTGAGGCGGTGCGGCCTCTCTTTTACACTTCCTCATTTTTAAAAGTAACCCTCACACACACTTTACACTTTAAACACACACACACACACACTCATATCTATACACACACCTTTGCACACACAATTACAGAAGAAACTGAGGTAAGATTTTATATTTTAATTTTTATTAATTTATATAATTATATTATTTAATTAGTTCGTTTATTAAATGTTGATTATATTGAGCGGTGAACTATTTAATCGGAGTATTTTATGATTTTGGCTATTTAAATTAGTGTCGTATTAAATATCACAATTGCTATAAAAATGATATAGTTGGGTAATTAAAATATTAGATTTGTTAGATTTAATTATTACTATAACTAATTTACACAATTCCATCGGATTGATTAACCAAATATGTAATTCTATGTATTATTGCTTAATTAAATTTTATAGCAACGGTAAATTGACAGGAAATTTATAGAAATACTTCGGAAGTTATATTTTAGAAATATTATGTTATTAAAGAGGAAAATGAGGTTTCAATGGTAATATAATTTACGAATGTTAATAAAAATGCTAGTTATAAATATATAAGGGGTTTGATTAAGTGAATTCTTATGAATTATTTGGTAAATTAAATATATTGATTATACGTATTATAATTTATTATAGGACGTGACGACAAGGTAGAGGGTTGAGCAGTCCCTCGTAAAA
>NC_026152.1:6367731-6374356 GCF_000512975.1 Sesamum indicum
TATATTGGTTTCTTGGATGCGAACGTGAATTTGGCTTAATATTATTATGCGTGGCTCTCGTATATTGATTGTTTATATAATTAGTTGTGGATTATTTGTTAGATTACCATCATATTGGTGAAATTATTACTATGTGATATGTAATGGTAATGTAGGGATATGCGGGATATGATTATGTGATAATCATATAATTGATTGCTGATGAAATCTAATTGAGAGTTGTTATTGAGGAAGTGATTATTGTAAAGAATAGAATGACGATTGTGAATAGAAATAAAAGATGATGCTTACCTAGTTGGAAACACAGTCAATGGTTTATGAAAATGTGATTGATATTGAGATATGAAAAATATGTGAATTAAGCTAGGTACCATGGCGCGTAGGGTACCGGGGTATTCCGGGGCAGCAGGGAATATCCTGTGCTTGTTAGCTACACACTGGGGTGGTGTGGGGGTACCATGTTTGTTGTGATGTCCTGTGCTATATTGCTACACAGCTGAAGTAAAAGAGTGTGGGGATATCACACAATGGGTATCCTGTGCTGTATATGATATGATGATGGCCGGCGAAACCATTGACTGATGTACTCCAGTTAGAGTAAGTGGGGCCCTTAACTAATAAATGATAACGAATGAATATTATATCGTGAAATTGATTTACAGCTGTGAGTATGTATTGTTGCTTATATTTGATGTTACTGTATGACGAATGACTGCATGTACGTGAATCTTTGTTTGCGTATATATATATAAATTGATCGGCTATACTTATTAAGTAGGCAGCTCATTCCTTGCCACGTACTTTTCAGGAGATAGGTCACACTGATTAGCCACATTAAACTTTGAGCGGTGCCGTCGTCTTTATTAGGTGGGTCAGCCGTGACTTCTGAAGCCAAAGTTTTTGATTGTTGGGTTGTAAATATTCTGGTCTTTTGTCGGGATTTGTGTTTAAAGTTGTGGTATGTTTTTTCTTGAGGTTATGTACACGAGAACATGTAGTGAGGGTAAATATTACTTTTGGTGGTATATATTATCTTTTGTGATATATAATATTATATTGATAAATTAGCATTTATTTTACTGGTTGAAATAGAATTACTTATAGAATGAGTTCTGATTAAAGTAAGGATGAAGTAGTGATAATTAGATGTAGCGAGTAGGGGGTGCTACATTGGGTGGTATCGGAGCAGGTCTACGTTTCTAGGGTAATGATTGTGAGATGTCTTTAATGATTGAATTGTTTAATGTAGGATGGCTTCTCAAGGTACACGTGCTGACCCAGTAGCTAATAGGGAAGAGTCAGCGGAGTCCGTAGAGGGCTCAGTGGCACCTGCAAGTGCAGGTGGGGTGGAAGTAGGTCGAGAGGGTGTTGGTATTGATGCTCCTATTTCTCCCGGTGGTGCTCCAGTGGTTGGATTACCACCAGAGTATGCACAGATATTTCAAATGGTCTTTCAGGCCCAAGCACAAGCACAAGCGCAGTTACTTGCACAGGCGCGCGCATCCACTCCAGTGCCAGCACCAGTAGTTTCTACCATTGATCGTAATTATGAAAGAATCAGAAAGATGGGGACCATAGAATTTGAGGGTACGCTAGACCCAGAGGTTGCTGAGAGATGGTGGGAAAAAGTCGAAGATGTGATGAACTTAATAAATTGCACTCCAGAGGATCGACTTAAGTATGTTGTTTCTTTGTTCGTGGGTAACGCCTTGATTTGGTGGAGGTCTGTAAAGAGGGGATATGAGCCAAGGGAAATAACTTGGACTGAGTTTCAGAAAGAATTTGATGATAAATACAGACCCAAGATGTACCGAGATAAGAAGAGGATGGAGTTTCTGAATTTAGTGCAAGGGGATGATCAGACAGTGGCAGAATATGAACTCTGTTTTGCAGCATTAGCCAAGTATGCACCGGAAGCAATAGCGACGCAGGAGGATCGTTGTTACCGTTTTGAACAGGGGCTACGACCGGAGATCAATAGAGGCCTCGCAGTCAGAATTACAAATTTTAAAACTCTTGTTGAATCGGCGGTTCGGATGGAAGAAGCAGTAATCGAGGACAAGAAGAAGGGGGAAGAGAAGAGGAAATCAACATATGCAATAGGGGAATCGAGTAGGTTGACCAAGAGGGGAACCGGTCGCTCATTCTCGGCGGGAAGTGGGAGTTTTACACGTGGTGGTCCCATTTTTTGAGGAAGTAGTGGACAGAGGTTTGGGGGATCCACGGGCTATAACAGAGGTTCATTCGAACGCAGCTCATTTGCTACGCCTTCTACTGGATCAGGAAGGGGATTTGGACCGAGTTATGGTTGAGGACCAGTTTTTCCTCCGATTTGTTCTACTTGTGGAAGACAACATCAAGGGCCATGTTGGAGACGGGATAATATACCGAAGACTTGCTATCACTGTGCAGGTAGAGGACACATAGCCAGAAATTGTTCCAGTCAGACTATAGGCGTGACTGAAAGTGTTGCTAGCGGGACCCAGAGCCAAAGCAGTGTTGGGAGTAGTGACAGGGGAACTGGGAGAGGCAGAGGCAGAGGTAGAGGCGCGGGTAGCAGAGATAGTGGCCACGCCATTAGTAGCGGTATGAGGGGGGTTGGAGCACAAGTTACTCAGGGACCCAGGTAAGGATATATAACATTACTAGAGAGGAAGCCCCAGCATCGAATGACGTGATATCAGGTACGATATTGTTATATGACATTGCGGCTTATGTTTTGATTGATCCTGGCTCTACACATTCATATATTTCATCCGAATTTTCATCTAAAATACCGAGAGAGAATAGTCCGTTGGGATGTAATTTGATGGTTTATTTGCCCGTGGGAGGGGGTGTGATAGTGAACAGTGTTAGAAAATGGAGTTTAGTGGGAATCGGAGATGTAAATTTACCTGTAGACCTTATAGTGCTGGATTTGAAGGAGTTTGATGTGATTCTGGGAATGGATTGGTTAGCGCAACATAAAGCAATAGTTGACTATTATAAGAAGGAAGTAATGATCGAATGTTCTGGCGAATCAAAAGTAATATTGGTGGGGGATCGTCAGGTAGTACCAGTTTGTGTAATATCAGCCATGGAGGCAAGACGATTGATGTTAGAGGGTTGTGAAGCATATCTAGCCCATGTGGTAGATACCGAAAAGGTTAATCCCACGTTGGAAGAAATCCCGGTTGTGAGAGACTTCCCTGAAGTATTTCCTGATGACTTACCAGGATTGCCACCGCATAGGGAAGTGGATTTTGCCATAGAAACTCTTCCAGGAGTTGCCGCAATTTCTATTGCGCCGTACAGAATGGCTCCAGTGGAATTACAAGAGCTCACAAAGCAAATCGAAGAATTATTGGGGAAAGGGTTTATCAGGCTGAGTACTTCGTCGTGGGGAGCACCAGTGCTGTTTGTGAAGAAGAAAGATGGAAGTATGAGGTTATGCGTCGACTACCGTCAAATAAATAGGGTAACAGTGAAGAATAAATATCCATTGCCGAGGATTGATGACCTGCTAGACCAGTTAAAGGGAACTACAATATTTTCAAAGATCGATTTGAGATCTGGTTATTGGCAGTTGAGGATAGCAGAGAAAGACATACCGAAGATAGCTTTCCGTACTCGTTACGGTCATTATGAGTTTCTGGTGATGCCTTTTGGGTTAACAAATGCACCAGCGGCATTCATGGCATTAATGAACCGTACATTTCAGGAATATCTGGATCACTTCGTTATTGTGTTCATAGATGAGATGTCATTTTACTCGAAGGATAGAGATGAGCATGAGCGACATTTGAAGATAGTCTTACAGATTTTGAAAGAGAATGAGTTATATGCTAAGTTAAGCAAATGTGAATTTTGGGTAAATCAGGTGGTTTTCCTTGGGCATGTAGTATCTGGTGATGGGGTTATGCCTGATCCTTCAAATGTAAAAGCTATTATGGAGTGGAGAGTGCCAAAGAATGCCACTGAAGTCTGAAGCTTCTTAGGGTTGGCTGGATATTACAGGAGATTTGTTGAGGGTTTCTCTATAATTGCCGGTCCTCTAACCAAGTTGCTCAGAAAGGGGGTAGAATTTCAGTGGACGGAACAGTGTCAACAAAGTTTTGATGAGTTGAAGAAGAGATTGACCTCCAATCCGATTTTGGTGTTGCCATCTGCTAGCGGTGGATATATAGTGTATACAGATGCTTCCAAACAGGGTTTGGGATGTGTGTTGATGCAAAATGGAAAGGTAATTGCTTATGCATCCCGTCAATTGAAGAACCATGAATTAAATTATCCTACACATGACTTAGAGTTAGCCGCGATTGTGCATGCACTGAAGATCTGGAGACATTACTTGTACGGAGAAAAATTTCAGATCCTTACTGACCATAAAAGTTTGAAATATATCTTGACACAGAAGGAATTGAATTTGAGACAGAGAAGATGGATAGAATTGCTGAAGGATTATGATTGCACTATTGACTTCCATCCAGGAAAAGCGAACGTGGTAGCAGATGCTTTGAGTAGAAAGAGTTCAAGTACATTAGCCAATCTGGGGAGTTACAATCAGACATTGCTGCTGGAGATAAGGTCTATGAATACGAAACTAGAGGTTGATCAGGTAGCGGGTTTGTTGGCAGCTTTACAAATTAAGCCAGACTTTGTGGATCAGATCAAAGAAGCACAGACTCGAGATCCTTTCTTATTACGAATGTTGAAAGAATAAGACTTGGTAAGAAAACAAATTTTTCAATAAGAGCTGATGGAGTAATAGTGAATGGGGGACGAGTTTGTGTGCCTGATACGGATGGGTTACGCGAAGCGATTTTGCAGGAAGCTCATAATGCACCATATGCAATGCACCCTGGTATTACAAAAATGTATCGCAATTTAAGACCCTATTACTGGTGGCAGACAATGAAGAAGGATGTGGCTGAATTTGTGGCTAAATGTATGACATGTCAGCAAGTAAAGGCAGAACATCAGGGACCAACAGGTAAACTTCGACCTCTATTGATACCAGAATGGAAGTGGGAGAAGATCACTATGGATTTTGTCGTGGGGTTGCCACGAATATTCAGAAAGCATGACGCTATTTGGGTAATTGTGGATAGATTGACAAAATCTGCTCATTTCTTGCCGGTACGAATAACTGATTCGCTCATTTCTTGCCGGTACGAATAACTGATTCTCTGGATAAGTTAGCTGGATTATATATTTCTGAGATAGTAAGATTACATGGAGTCCCTATATCAATTGTGTCAGAAGAGATCCCCGATTTACCTCACGCTTTTTGGAAAGTTTACAAAGGGCATTGGGCACAAAATTGCATTTCAGTACCGCATTTCATCCTCAAACAGATGGGCAGTCAGAAAGAACGATCCAAACCCTTGAAGATATGATGAGAGCTTGTACAATGGAGTTTAAGGGCAACTGGGATGATCATCTACCTCTAATGGAGTTTGCATATAATAACAGTTTCCACTCTAGTATCGGTATGGCTCCATATGAAGCTTTATATGGAAGAAGGTGTCGCAGTCCGATTTGTTGGGATATAGAAGGACTAAGACAAACAGTGGAAAAGGTACAAGTGGTTAAGAAGTGTTTGAAGGCAGCACAAGATCGACAAAAAAGTTATGTTGATCAACACCGAAGAGAGATGGAGTACGAAGTAGGTGATAAGGTTTTCCTGAAAATATCTCCTTGGAGGGGAATTCTGAGGTTTCGCAGGCAAGAAAAGCTGAGTCCGAGATACATTGGGCCGTATGAAATTATTGAAAGAATCGGACCACTAGCGTATCGACTGGCATTACCGGCGGAGTTATCACAAATACATGATGTTTTCCATGTTTCGATGCTGCGACGATATCGGTCTGATCCTAGCGACATTATTCGTGAGCCGGAGATAGAGATTTTCGAGGAGTTAACATATGTGGAGGAGCCTGCAGAGATTTTGGATAGGAATATAAGGAAATTGAGAAATAAAGATATACCGATGGTAAAGGTGAGATGGAGTCATCATTCCCCGAAGGAGGCGACTTGGGAGGTTGAGGAGCATATGAAAGAGAAATATCCCTATTTATTCCATTGAGCGGGTAAGTTACTTAAATTTCGGGGACGAAATTTTTATTAGGAGGGGAGAATTGTGACGTCCGTAGAATTTTTTATGTAATTGGGAGACTAATTGGTAATTATTAGAAATTTAGATGTAATTAGTAAATAAAAATTAGTAAATAAATTATAGATTGAATTTAGGATATAATAAAACTTGAATGGATTAAATTGGATTGGGGTTCAATATTTGGGGGCAAATTATAGTAATTAAGAAATTTAAAAGGATGTAATGGGTATTTTGAGAAAAGTTTAATTAAATAAATAAAATAATAATAATATTTTTATATATATAAACAATGTAAATATATATATGTAATGAGTGAGGAGAGAGAGAGAGTTTGAGGGTGAGGCGGTGGGGCCTCTCTTTTACACTTCCTCATTTTTAAAAGTAACCCTCACACACACTTTACACTTTAAACACACACACACACACTCATATCTATACACACACCTTTGCACACACAATTACAGAAGAAACTGAGGTAAGATTTTATATTTTAATTTTTATTAATTTATATAATTATATTATTTAATT
>NC_026152.1:6374483-6380609 GCF_000512975.1 Sesamum indicum
AAGTTATATTTTAGAAATATTATGTTATTAATTAGGGAAAGGAGGTTTCAATGGTAATATAATTTACGAATGTTATTAAAAATGCTAGTTATAAATATATAAGGGGTTTGATTAAGTGAATTCTTATGAATTATTTGGTAAATTAAATATATTGATTATACGTATTATAATTTATTATAGGACGTGACGCCAAGGTAGAGGGTTGAGCAGTCCCTCGTAAAATAGAAGCATATTGGGATATAAGGTAAGTATAGCTAATTGGATTTATATATAATATAGATCTATATGTGTAGTATTATATATATTATATATGTTGATTTCTTGGATGCGAACGTGAATTTGGCTTAATATTATTATGCCTGGCTCTCGTATATTGATTGTTTATATAATTAGTTGTGGATTATTTGTTAGATTACCATCATATTGGTGAAATTATTACTATGTGATATGTAATGGTAATGTAGGGATATGCGGGATATGATTATGTGATAATCATATAATTGATTGTTGATGAAATCTAATTGGGAGTTGTTATTGAGAAAGTGATTATTATAAAGAATAGAATGACGATTGTGAATGGAAATAAAAGATGATGCTTACCTAGTTGGAAACACAGTCAATGGTTTATGAAAATGTGATTGATATTGAGATATGAAAAATATGTGAATTAAGCTAGGTACCATACCGCGTAGGGTACCGGGGTATTCCGGGGCAGCAGGGAATATCCTGTGCTTGTTAGCTACACAATGGGGTGGTGTGGGGGTACCATGTTTGTTGTGATGTCCTGTGCTATATTGCTACACAGTTGAAGTAAAAGAGTGTGGGGATATCACACAACGGGTATCCTGTGTTGTATATGATATGATGATGGCCGGCGAAACCATTGACTGATGTACTCCAGTTAGAGTAAGTGGGGCTCTTAACTAATAAATGATAACGAATGAATATTATGTCGTGAAATTGATTTACAGCTGTGAGTATGTATTGTTGCTTATACTTGATGTTACTGTATGACGAATGACTGTTGTCGGTATGACTGCATGTACGTGAATCTTTGTTTGCGTATATATATATAAATTGATCGGCTATACTTATTGAGTAGGCAGCTCATTCCTTGCCACGTACTTTTCAGGAGATAGGTCACACTGATTAGCCACATTAAACTGTGAGCGGTGCCGTCGTCTTTATTAGGTGGGTCAGCCGTGACTTCTGAAGCCAAAGTTTTTGATTGTTGGGTTGTAAATTTCTGGTCTTTTGTCGGGATTTGTGTTTAAAGTTGTGGTATGATTTTTCTTGAGGTTATGTACACGAGAACATGTAGTGAGGGTAAATATTACTTTTGGTGGTATATATTATCTTTTGTGATATATAATATTATATTGATAAATTAGCATTTATTTTACTGGTTGAAATAGAATTACTTATAGAATGAGTTCTGATTAAAGTAAGGATGAAGTAGTGATAATTAGATGTAGCGAGTAGGGGGTGCTACATTGGGCACTCATACCAAAGGTACACTGAGTCCCTATGACAGTTGGTGATTTTCGACCTATATCTTGTTGATGTATTATATAAGATTATTGCCAAGCTCATTGGTCAACGACTGAGTGTGATACTGGACAAACTTATAAGTCCGTGCCAAGCGGCGTTTGTGCCTGGACGAAGCATATGCGATAATATTATGTTGGCACAGGAGCTGTTTACGGGATATAACCAGGCTCGACTACCACCCAGGTGTGCTTTAAAAGTGGATATTCGAAAGGCATATGACACGGTGCAGTGGGATTTCCTAATTGCTGTAATGGAGTTATATGGGTTCCCCTCTACATTCGTGAAGTGGATTGAGGCGTGTATCACAACACCCTCATATTCAATTGGGCTAAATGGGAAACCTCATGGTTTCTTTAGAGGGGCTAGAGGGCTTCGACAGGGTGACCCTCTATCGCCGTACCTGTTCGTGATTGTGATGGAAGTCTTACATTTGGGTTTTCTACAGTTGATTGATCAGGATGAATTATTTTCCTTCCATTGGAAGTGTGATGCAGCCAGGGTTTTTCAGCTGGGGTTTGCTGATGATTTGCTGCTATTCTGTCGTGCTGATATGGAATCTATTGGAGTCTTGAAAAATGGATTAGATCGCTTTGCTGAATGGTCGGGGCTCAGGCTAAACGTGCAAAAAAGCCATCTTATTATCTCACGTTCAGCACAAGGGCTACGCGAGGCAATGCTGGCAGCACTCGGATTTCAAGAGGGAGTCTTACCAATGAGGTACCTGGGGTTACCACTCCTATCTTCTCGATTAACGATTACTGATTGTCAACCATTACTGTTGAAAATTGATAAACGTATTGCTGGTTGGGAGGGTATGGCTATTTCATATGCCGGTAGGGTGCAAATCATAAAATCTGTACTCATGTCGCTGAGTTTATATTGGGCTTCGGCATTCATATTGCCAAAGAAAGTTACTAACGAAATTGAGAAGAGACTGCGAACTTTCTTGTGGAAGGGGACTACAACTAGTGGTTATGCAAAGGTAGCATGGAAGGATCTATGTCGGCCGAAAGATGAGGGAGGACTAGGATTCAAGGATATTTCTAACGTGAATCGTGCACTAATGACGAAGAAACTCTGTGATATCATCAGGTGCGATAGGACCTCAATATGGGTTGAATGGCTTTACCAGGGTCGGTTACGAGACACCTCTATTTGGATGATTCGGGAGCATGGAGGTTCATGGGGTTGGCGGAAAATCCTAGGTCTAAGGGTTTTCCTCCGGCCTATGGTCGACTATCGGATAGGGGACGGGAGGAGATTTTATCTTTGGCAAGACCCGTGGCATTATCTTGGCCCTCTAAGTAACACATTTTCACGGGGACGGAGACTACTCGGAATGGACGAATCAGCTAAACTCAATACGGTGATTAGTGGAGGAGAGTGGCGGTGGCCTCTTATCACAGATTTTGAGTGTTTGGAGATAACACATGCATTACCCACGATCCATGGAGGGGAGGACCGTATTATTTGGAGATTTGAGCAAGGACATCCCACAACTCAAGCTCTGTACAAATTATTTTATCCCCCAGGACCAAAAGTAGGATGGTCTTCACTACTTTCGGGATCTCTGAAAATTCCACGCCATTTATTTGTTTTTTTTTTGGTAAATGTAAATTTTATTAATATAAGTAATGGTACAGTACAACATGTGTTCTTCAATTGGTTTCTCCCTCAACCCAAGGGATACGCCATAATCTATACAATGCTCGTGTACTGATTGTTGAAGGTAAATTGACACTAAGAATTCTGTGTTTGACATCATCAGTGATCAGGATGTTCAAAGTGGCTGGTGTCCTCTCAGTGTGTTCAAATCTCCTCAAATTCCTTCCCCTCTATATGTGGTATACACATGCTGCAAGTAGTGTACGGTAAGCGATATTGACAATGTGCTTACCTCTCCATTTCCGCGTCGCCCACTCAATATCCATTGCCCAATCCCTGTTGGGCCAGTGAAATCGAATCCGTCTGCGAATCTCAAGCAGGCACTGACGACTATATCTGCATCGGAAGAATAAGTGTGAATGAGATTCCGTAGCTCCCTCCTCGCACAAGATCCACGCTCCAAGATGAGATAGCCATGGTTTATCTGTGGATGGTAGTTTGCCAAGTATTGCGAGCCATAAAATGAACGAATGACGAGGTATCTTCAGCGAGCCCGAGCGAGCCATAAAATGAACGAATGACGAGGTATCTTCAGCGAGCCCGAAAGTAGCAAAGACCACTCTACTTTGGCCTCAGGGGGGTCAAATAATCGGTAGAGGGCCTGGGTAGTAGGCTGCCCTCCGTCAAATCTCCATACCACTCGGTCCTCTCCTCCAAAGATAACCGGCAGGTTATGTGTGATTTCCAAACATTCGAAGTCCGTGATGGGGGGCCACTGCCTGCTGAAATCACCGAACTGAGTTTTGCTGATTTTTCAATACCAAGATGATTTGGACCACGAGGGAATTGCTCGATAAGTGGTCCCAAGTGATGCCATGGGTCCTGCCAAATATAGAATCTCCCTCCATTTCCAATTTGGTAGTTCGTGATAGATCGAGGGAATTCATCTTATGGCTTGCTATTCTTGGCAAGCTAGCCACGACGGACAAACCATGGCTAACACATCTTGGCCCTTGTATTCTGTGCAGCGAGGGAGCGATAGAGACACATGGACACCTATTCTTTCAGTGTAGATTTAGTCGTCAGTGTCTTGTAGCAATCCGCAGAATGGTACGATTTTATTGGCCCAATAGAGACTGGCAAACGGATGTTGAGTGGGCTTCCCTGAGATGGAGGGGTAAACACATTGTTAACATGTCTTATCGAGCACTATTAGCAGCCTTCGTTTATCACATCTGGAGGGAGAGAAACTTGAGAAGATTCGAGCACACCGAGAGGACAGCTACCACCATGGCTTTATTGATAGTTGAGGATATTAGACAACGAATCCTTAGCATTACTCTACCTACATCAGTCAGTACACGAGCATTATTTAGACTATGGCGTATCCCTTGGCCTGTCGAGGGAGAAACCAACTGATGATCACATTGTTGTACTGTACAATTATTTTACTTAATGAAACTTACATTTACCAAAAAAAATTTTTCAACAATAATGGGTTACAATCAACAACTGTTAATCGAGAAGATAAAAGAGGTAGCCCCAAATACCTCATCGGTAGGACTCCCTCTTGAAATCCGAGTACTCCCCGCATCTCCTCTCGTAATCCTTGTGCTGAACGTGAGATAATGAGATGGCTTTTCTGCACATTCAGCGTGAGCCCCGACCATTCAGCAAAGCGATCCAATCCTGTCTTAAAGACTCAAATAGAGTTCATATCGGCACGGCAGAATAGTAACAAATCATCAGCAAATCCCAATTGAAAAATCCTGGCTGCATCACACTTCCAATGAAAGGAAAATAATTCATCCTGGTCAATCAACTGTAGGAAATCCAATTGTAGGACTTCCATCACAAGCACGAACAAGTACGGTAATAGAGGATCACCCTACCGGAGTCCTCTGGCCCCCGTAAAGAAGCCGTGAGGTTTTCCATTAAGCCCAACAGAAAATGAGGGTGTTGTGACACACTCCTCAATCCATTTCACGAATGTATGAGGGAACCCAAATAACTCCATCACAGCAATCAGGAAGTCCCACTCCACCGTATCATATGCCTTCCGAATGTCCACTTTTAAAGCACACCGGGGTGGTAGATGGGTCTGGTTATATCCCGTAAACAGTTTCTGTGCCATCATAATATTGTCTCCTATGCTTCGTCCGGGCACAAACGCTGCTTGGCTCGGACTAATAAGTTTGTCCAGTATCACGCTCAACCGTTGGACAAGAAGTTTGGCAATAATCTTGTACAGTACATTGCAGCAAGATATAGGACGAAAATCACCAACATTCATAGGGGAATGTACCTTTGGTATGAGCGCCAAAAGTGTAGTATTTATCTGCTTCAAAATTCGGCCCGTATTAAAGAAATCCAATACTGCTGAAGTCACCTCCTGCCCTACTATAGGCCATGCAGCTTTGAAGAAGCCTGATGAATACCCGTCCGGCCCAGGTGCCTTATCTTCGGCAATGTCAAAAATCGCCTGCTTGACATCTGTATGTGTGAATGGCAAGACTAAGGAGTTGACATCATCTTCATTCAATATATGTCTAGCCCATGGTCGAAGGAATCGAAGTGCTATCATGTCTCTTCGTCGTTCCCCACCAAGTAAATTTTGATAGTACATGACAAACTCATTAATTACTGCTCCTAGATCTGTGTGAGTGGCTCCATGATCATCATTGATTTGTAAGATTCTCCTCGTTGATCTCCTTTGAGCAATCTTACGAAAGAACACACGGGAGCACTGGTCACCCCCCTTCATCCACTGCATTTTTTATCTCTGTTGGAGCATAATCTGTTCAAGTTTAGCTGCTTTAGCTAATACTACCCGATAGCAGTGTTCCAACTGTAAGAATAGTTCATCCTGCCTGTTTGAAGTAACAAGTACTTGCGCCATCTTAAGAAACCCTTTTGCCAGTTGGACATTGTGAGATAAGTCCCCCTTTTTCCTCCTCTGCTCTCTAAACA
>NC_026152.1:6380738-6439396 GCF_000512975.1 Sesamum indicum
GCCACGGGATATCAGTACACTGCATAGCAATAGTCTCCATGGAACCCCGTAACGCCCTCCTCTCTACCAACTCATTTGCCCCATAAATAACAGTAATAGCAATGGATTCATGAAGTGCACGGATATTAACATGACAGTGAATAAATTGTGTGCCACATTCAACCACATCAACATCAATAAAATTTTCATCCCATGCTAACCGAACCCGATTACCAGACGCTCCATAATCCACAAACCATTTGCATTGAGGTAGTAAAAAAGCCTGAATATGAGATAACGTTAGTGATACGAACACGAGTTTCAAGGAGACCGAGGAATTGTAACCTGAACTCAGCAACGATGTCTTTGACTGCTAACTGGTGATCTCTTTTGTTCAGGCCACGAACACTCCATATTGCTGCATTCAACATGGATCACTAGGCATGGGGTTTCTATGCTTAGGACCCTGAGACGACTCGTCTGTATCATCCAATAGGTGAAGTGCATCAAAAGTATTATATATAACAATCGCCTTACCCCTTTCCTCTCGACTAGGGCCGGCTGCATCTCTAGGGGACTCACGTCCCTCTCTCTGCTTTTCTACCACTGGAGCTGGTGGTGGTCTGCTCATGTTCCGATCAGGCATATTTGTTGGTCGGGATGGTATATAAGTAGTATCACCTTCCTCCCTAGGATGGTTCCTACTCCGTTTAGGCATTGTTGGTTCTTGCGGCGTCCCCATTTTTGGTACATATACAGCAATCGGTGGTTTAGCTGGTTTTGGTTTGTTGAGAATACACTCTTTGGCAGAATGTCCCAATGTCATACAACTTTTGCATTTCTGGGGTAGCCATTCGTACTCAACATCGACTTTACAAGGTGCTTCTCCTCCATCCTCATCCGGTGTCATAATTATAATGTGCTTCGGTAAGTTTGAGGTCACATCCAACATTACGCACAAGCGAAGTCCAGTCTCGTGCATGCTCTCGCAATTGCATCCGGGTAAAGTGGTTTACCCACTCCACTGGCCACCGTACTAAGGCCTTCCTTTGTCCATAACTCGACTGGAAGGTGACGTAGTTTGATCCACACAGGAACTTGAGTATGTTGTAGTTTCCTTGATACCATCCCTGGTTCCCATTTTCGAAGAACAATAGGCTGCCCCTGGAATAGCCACGGCCCTCCTTCAATGATATCTTCCATCGCAGCGACTGATTTGAATTGTAAGAAAAAGAAACCATTGTTTGTACCAGTGACATCCTTCAAGTCCGGCCATACTGACATCGCAAATTCCTTCAAATGGTAAAAGTACGATCTTTTTCCAAGGAAGTATCCGAGCGCGTTGGCCCTCCATCGTTTAGACCCATTGCGTATAATATCCAATGTTGGTCGCACTATTACCTCTCCGTTTTGCATTGTTGGGGCCACATAGGATAGGGTCTTGCGAGTTGAGTTGTGGAATGCATGAGCTATTTTGTCATTGATAATCGTGTCCGAACAAGCATGTAACGGAATATTTCCAACAAACAATCCCGTTGGCAAGCTAGAAAAATTAGAAAACTGTTTTTTTGTCTTCTTGTGCAGAGTGACATCATCCATGACATCAGCAGCTAATGTTGTCATGCCTGCATCAGCAGTGATATCATCTACAGTGATGTCATCTATAGTGATGTAAGCAGTGATGTCATCCGAGGTCATCCTAGCATCATCAGTGACGTCACCATCCACATCATCCGCCACATATCCGGCCAACTCACCATCCCCGTCACCAACAATAGCCACGTCAGCAAGTTTTGGAATACCAATCGTTGCCGGATCAGAAAGTTTCCGTTCACCCGTCGCCGGCAAAACAAGCAGTAGCAGTCCGTTCAGATTCCGGTGACATAAGTTTCTCGTCGGCAGTCTGGTTTTTCGCCGGAAAAAACGCAGCAGCCTCCCCTTTCGTTTTCCAACCCGTTTCCAGCATCTTTCCACGCATTGCCGGCCGCAAGGATCCTCTAATGGCTCGTCGCAACCCTTGCACCAGTGGAGGCGCGTCTGAATGTAATAACATCGAAGGAAATTGCCGGCGTGAAGGATCCTCACCGTATTTCGCTTCCCATTTTCGTTTGAGTTCAATGAGCGCCTTCTTTGATGTCTCATCACCATCATCAACCACTGCATTGGCCAAGCGAAGAAATTCCGCCATGGGAAACTGAGGTGTTGTGCGTCCGCCATGAAAGGAGCTCGAAACAGCGCCTCCATACCCTAGTTTATGGTGGCGACTTACATCATTGTTATCACCGGTCAAGATGCGATCTTTATTCTTCCCCACGCTGTCCCCAACCTCTCTAAGCAATGGATCATCCTCTATCATCGCCAGATCGCCGGTATTCACTCGCGTCGATTCATCTTCCTCACGCGACCTTTCGTCTTCAATGGCTGCGCTAAACCCTAGTTCTAGGGATGACGATTCAGAACAGATTTCACCATATTTTCTGGCCAGAATTCCACCTTTAACAACCCCAACACCAATCGATTGTAAAGGAGTTTGAGTCTTGCCGGATTCCGCCTCCAAACAACCTCTCGCCCGTTCGTCTTCCTTGGCGAGAAGAAGAGTTTCGTCTTCACAATCATCCATGGCAGCTTCCTCTTTCTGTCCGTCAACGTCCGCCACATCTCCGACGTCTGGATCATCGTCGCCGGCGACCCCATCATCTCCGGCCAGCGAGGTTGAAGTTAGGGCTTTAGAATTGCATGTGTGTGTATTTTTTGGTGTAGCAGTGTGTGAGAGAGAAATTAGAGAGAATTGAGGCTCCATGTTTACCACTTGAATTCTTACAACAGACCAATGTTTGGGTCAAATTTCATCGAATTCTGAGAGCGTTCAAAATTTAGCAGTATGTTTGGTTTCAATTTTGGCTCATCTTTGAAATGGGCCAAAATATAGTGTATGTTTGTCTTGTTTGCTTTTGTAAGTTTTGGATATATTTTTCATTATTTTAAAACAGTTTTAACTAAATAAATTATATATGTTTACACATACATATATATAAATATATATAAAAGAGACATGATTTGACAATGAACAGTACTTTTTGTATCCCCACTTCCCAACATCAAACATACCATACTTATTTTATATTATCTCCAAAAACAAATCCAAACATACACACTATCTCTAACTTATTTTTATTTATCTTTGTTTTTCTCTCTCTATCTTCACAAAACACCCCAAAACAAGTTAAAAACAAAACCAAATATTATGTAGCTGTTTTGTACAGTTTTATTAAAGCAAGTTTATTTTCCTACTATACTAACTTGTAGCTATTATTACGCTTAGCATATTTGCAACACAAATGCTTGGGTCTAGACCTACGTTTGGGTCAAATTTCGTCGAATTCAGAGAACGTTCAAAATTTAGCTGTTTCGCACGGTTTTATTAAAACAAGTTTGTTTCCCTTTTATACTAACTTCTAGTTATTATTATGCTTAACAAATATACCACACAATGCTTGGGTCTAGACCAATGTTTGGGACAGGTTTCGTCAAATTCTGAGAACGTTCAAAATTTAGATGTTTTGCACGGTTTTATTAAAGCAAGTTTGTTTCCCTTTAATACTAACTTGAATTATTATTACGCTTAGCAAATGTATAACACAAATACTTGGGTCTAGATCTACGTTTGGGTCAAGCTTCGTAAAATTTTGAGGACGTTCAAAATTTAGCTGTTCTGCATGGTTTTATTAAAGCAAGTTTGTTTTCCTTTTATACTAACTTGTAATTATTATTACGCTTAGAAATTTAACACTCAAATTCTTGGATCTAGACCTACGTTTGAGTCAAGTTTCGTCGAATTCTGATAATGCTCAAAATTTAACTGTTTTGCACGGTTTTATAAAAACAAGTTTGTTTCCCTTTTATATTAACTTGTAGTCATTATTACGCTTAGCAAATTTACAACACAGATGCTTTGGTCTAGACCAACGTTTGGATCAAGTTTCGTCGAATTCTGAGACCGTTCAAAATTTAGCTGGTTTGCATAGTTTATTAAATCAAGTTTGTTTCCCTTTTATACTAACTTGTAGTCATTATTATGCTTAACAAATTTACAACACAAATGCGTTGGGTCTAGACCTGCGATTGGGTCAAGTTTCATCGAATTCTGAGAACGTTCAAAAGTTAGCTGTTTTGCACAGTTTCATTAAAACAAGTTTGTTTCCCTTTTATACTAACTTGTAGTTATTATTACTCTTAGCAAATTTACCACACAAATGCTTGTATCTAGACCAACGTTTGGGACAGGTTTCATCGAATTCTAAAAATGTTCAAAATTTAGCTGTTTTGCACGGTTTTATCAAATCAAGTTTGTTTCTCTTTTTTACTAACTTGTAGTTATTATTACGCTTAGCAAATTTACAACACAAATGCTTGGGTCTAGACCAACGTTTGGGTCAAGTTTCGTCGAATTCTGAGAACGTTCAAAATTTAGCTGTTTTGCACGGTTTTATTAAAACAAGTTTGTTTCCCTTTTTTACTAACTTGTAGTTACTATTACATTTAGCAAATTTACAACACAAATACTTGGGTCTAGACCTGCGATTGGGTCAAATTTCGTCGAATTCTGAGAATGCTCAAAATTTAGCTGTTTTGCACGGTTTTATTCAAAAGTTAACTGTTTTGCACGATTTTATTAAGACAAGTTTGTTTCCCTTTTATACTAACTTGTAGTTATTATTACGCTTAGGAAATTTAACACACAAATTCTTGGGTCTAGAATTACATTTGGGTCAAGTTTCGTCGAATTCTGAGAATGCTCAAAATTTAGCTGTTTTCCACGGTTTTATTAAAACAAGTTTATTTCCGTTTTTATACTAACTTATAGTTATTATTATACTTAGCAAATTTACAACACAAATGCTTGCGTCTAGACCAACGTTTGGGTCAAGTTTCGTCGAATTTTGAGAACGCTAAAAAATTTAGCTGTTTTGCACGGTTTTATTAAAGCAAGTTTGTTTCCCTTTTATACTAACTTGTAGTATTATTACGCTTAGCAAATTTACAATACAAATGTTTGGGTCTAGACCTGCGATTGGGTCAAGTTTCGTCGAATTCTGAGAATGTTCAAATGTTAGCTGTTTTGCATGGTTTATTAAAACAAGTTTGTTTCCCCTTTACACTAACTTGTAGTTATTATTACGCTTAGCAAATTTACCACACAAATGCTTGGGTCTAGACCAACGTTTGGGACAGGTTTCGTCGAATTCTGAGAACGTTCAAAATTTAGCTGTTTTGCACGGTTTTATTAAAGCAAGTTTGTTTCCCTTTTATACTGACTTGTAGTTACTATTACGCTTAGCAAATTTACCACACATATGCTTGGGTCTAGACCAACGTTTGGAACAAGTTTCATCGAATTATGAGAACGTTAAAAATTAAGCTGTTTTGCACGGTATTTTTAAAACAAGTTTGTTTCTCTTTTATAAAAACTTGTAGTTATTATTATGGCTAGCAAATTTATAACACAAATACTTGGGTCTAGACCAACGTTTGGGGCAAGTTTCATCGAATTATGAGAACGTTCAAAATTTGGTTGTTTTGCACTGTTTTATAAAAGAAAGTTTATTTCCCTTTTATACTAACTTGTAGTCATTATTACGCTTAGCAAATTTACCACACAATTTGCTTGGTTCTAGACTAACGTTCGGGACAAGTTTCGTCGAATTCTGAGAACATTCAAAATTTGGTTGTGTTGCACTATTTGATTAAAGCAAGTTTATTTCCCTTTTATACTAACTTGTACTTACTATTACATTTAGCAAATTTACCAAAAAAATGCTTGTGTCTAGACCTACGTTTGGGTCAAGTTTCGTCGAATTCTGTGAACGTTCAAAATTTAGCTGTTTTGCATGATTATATAAAAGCAAGTTTGTTTCCATTTTGTACTAACTTGTAATTGTTTTTATGCTTAGCAAATTTACCACGAAAATGCTTGGATCTAGACCTACGTTTGGGTCAAGTTTCCTTGAATTCTGAGAATGATCAAAATTTTGCTGTTTTGCACGGTTTTATTAAACAAAGTTTGTTTCCCTTTTACACGAATTATTAAACAAAATTTAGTTGTTTTGCACGATTTTATTAAAGCAAGTTTATTTTCCTTTTATACTAACTTGTAGTTATTATTACGCTTAGCAAATTTCCCACACAAATGCTAGGGTCTAGATCTATGTTAGGGTCAAGTTTCGTCGAATTCTGAGAACGCTCAAAATTTAGCTGTTTTGCACTGTTTTATTAAAGCAAGTTTATTTCCCTTTTATGCTAACTTGTAGTTACTATTACGCTTAGCAAATTTACCACACAAATGCTTGGGTCTAGACCAACGTTTGGGACAAGTTTCATCAAATTCGGAGAACGTTAAAAATTAAGCTGTTTTGCACAGTATTATTAAAACAAGTTTGTTTCTCTTTTATAAAAATTTGTAGTTCTTATTATGTTTAGCAAATTTATAACACAAATTGTTGGGTCTAGACCTATGTTTGGGTCAAGTTTCGTCGAATTCTTAGAACGCTCAAAATTTAGCTGTTTTGCGTTGTTTTATTAAACCAAGTTTATTTCCCTTTTATACTAGCTTGTTGTTATTATTACGCTTAGCAAATTTAACACACAAATTCCTGGGTCTAGACTAACGTTTGGGACAACTTTCGTTGAATTCTGAGAACGTTCAAAATTTAACTGTTTTGCACTGTTTGATTAAAGCAAATTTATTTCCCTTTTATACTAACTTGTAGTTATTGTTACGTTTAGCAAATTTACCACAAAACGCTTGGGTCTAGACCTATGTTTGGGTCAAGTTTCGTCAAATTTTGAGAACGTTTAAAATTTAGTTGTTTTGCACGGTTTTATTAAAGCAAGTTTGTTTCCCCTTTAGACTAACTTGTAGTTATTACACTTAGCAAATTTTATCATACAAATTCTTGGGTCTAGACCTACGTTTGGGTCATGTTTCGTCAAATTCTAAGAACGTTCAAAATATAGCTATTTTGCACGATTTTATTAAAGCAAGTATGTTTCTCTTTCATACAAACTTTTAGTTATTATTATATTTAGCAAATTTATAACACAAATGCTTGGGTCTAGACCTACGTTTGGGACAAGTTTTGTCGAATTCTAAGAACGTTCAAAATTTAGTTGTTTACCACAGTTTTATTAAAGCAAGTTTATTTTCTCTTTTATACAAACTTGTAATTATTATTACGCTTAGCAAATTTAACACACAAATTCTTGGGTCTAGACCAATGTTTGGGTCACGTTTCATCGAATTCTGAGAACAGTCAATATTTAGCCGTTTTGCACTGTTTTTATTAAATCAAGTTTGTTTCCCTTTTATACTAACTTGTAGTTATTATTACACTTAACAAATTTACAACACAAATATTGGGTCTAGACCTACGTTTGGGTCAAGTTTCGTCGAATTCTGATAAATGTTCAAAACTTAGCTGTTTTGCACGGTTTTATTAAAGCAAATTTATTTAACTTGTTGTTATTATTGCGCTTAGCAAATATACAACACAAATGCTTGGGTGTAGACCAACTTTTGGGACAAATTTCGTCGAATTCTGAGAACGTTCAAAATTTGGTTGTTTTGCACTATTTTATTAAAGCAAGTTTATTTCCCTTTTATACTAACTTGTAGTTATTGTTACGTTTAGCAAATTTACCATAAAAATGCTTGGGTCAAGTTTCGTCGAATTCTGAGAACGTTCAAAATTTTGCTGTTTTGCACGATTTTATTAAAGCAAGTTTGTTTCCCTTTTATACTAACTTGTAGTAATTACGCTTAGCAAATGTCAACACACAAATTGTTGGGTCTAGACTTACGTTTGGGTCACGTTTCGTTGAATTCTAAGAACGTCCAATATTTAGCGATTTTGCACGATTTTATTAAAGCAAGTTTATTTCTCTTTTATAAAAACTTGTAGTTATTATTACATTTAGCAAATTTATAACACAAATGCTTGGGTCTAGACCTACTTTTGGATCAAGTTTCGTCGAATTCTGAGAACGTTTAAAATTTAGCTGTTTTGCACTGTTTGATTAAAGCAAGTTTTTTTTCCTTTTATACTAACTTGTAGTTAGTATTACGTTTAGCAAATTTTCCACACAAATGCTTGGGTTTAAAATAACGTTTGGACAAGTTTCGTCGAATTCTGAGAACATTCAAAATTTGGTTGTGTTGCACTGTTTGATTAAAGCAAGTTTATTTTTCTTTTGTACTAACTTGTAGTTATCATTACGCTTAGCAAATTTACCACACAAATGTTTGGATCTAGACCAACGTTTGGGACATATATCACGGAATTCTAAGAATGTTCAAAATTTAGTTGTTTTGCACGGTTTTATTAAAGTAAGTTTGTTTCTCTTTTATAAAAACTTGTAGTTATTATTACGTTTAGCAAATTTACAATACAAATGCTTGGGTCTAGACCTACTTTTGGGACAAGTTTCGTCGAATTCTGAGAACGTTCAAAATTTAGTTGTTTTGCACTGTTTTATTAAAGCAAGTTAATTTTCCTTTTATACTAACTTGTTGTTATTATTACATTTAGAAAAATTAACAGACAAATTTTTGGATCTAGACTTACGTTTGGATCAAATTTCGTCGAATTCTGAGAACGCTCAAAATTTGGCTGTTTTGCACTGTTTTATTAAAACAAGTTTATTTCCCTTTTATACTAACTTGTAGTTATTATTACGCTTTGCAAATTTACCACACAAACGCTTGTGTCTAGACCTACATTTGGGTCAAGTTTAATCGAATTCTGAGAACATTTAAAATTTAGCTGTTTTCCACAGTTTTATTGAAGCAAGTTTGTTTCTCTTTTATACAAAGTTGTCATTATTATTACGCTTAACGTTTGGGTCAATTTTCGTCGAATTCTAGAACGTTCAAAATTTAGTTGTTTTGCACTGTTTTATTAAAGCAAGTTAATTTCCCTTTTATACTAACTTGTTGTTATTATTACGTTTAGAAAAATTAACAGACAAATTTTTGGATCTAGACTTACGTTTGGATCAAATTTCGTCGAATTCTGAGAACGCTCAAAATTTGGCTGTTTTGCACTGTTTTATTAAAGCAAGTTTATTTCCCTTTTATACTAACTTGTAGTTATTATTACGCTTTGCAAATTTACCACACAAACGCTTGTGTCTAGACCTACATTTGGGTCAAGTTTAATCGAATTCTGAGAACATTTAAAATTTAGCTGTTTTCCACAGTTTTATTAAAGCAAGTTTGTTTCTCTTTTATACAAAGTTGTCATTATTATTACGCTTAACGTTTGGGTCAATTTTCGTCGAATTCTGAGAACGCTCAAAATTCAGTTGTTTTGCACTGTTTTATTAAATCAAATTTGTTTCCCTTTTATACTAACTTGTAGTTATTATTACACTTAAATAAATTTACAACACAAATGTTGGGTCTAGATCTACGTTTGGGTCAAGTTTCGTCGAATTTTGAGAACGTTCAAAATTTAGCTAGTTTGCACGATTTTATTAAAGCAAGTTTGTTTTTCTTTTATTCTAACTTGTAGGTATTATTATGCTTAGCAAATTTACCACACAAATTCTTGGGTATAGACCTGCGTTTGGGTCAAGTTTCGTCAAATTCTAAGAACGTTTAAAATTTAGCTGTTTTGCACGATTTTATGAAGGAAGTTTGTTTCTCTTTATACAAACTTTTAGTTATTATTATGTGTAGTAAATTATAACATAAATGCTTGGGTATAGACCAACATTTTGGGCAAGTTTCATTGAATTCTAAGAATGTTCAAAATTTGGTTGTTTTTCACTATTTTATTAAAGAAAGTTTATTTCCCTTTTATACTAACCTGTAGTTATTATTACGCTTAGCAAATTTACCATACAAATGCTTGGTTCTAGAATAACGTTCGAGATAAGTTTCGCCGAATTCTAGGAACGTTCAAAATTTAGTTATTTTGCACGATTTTATTAAAGCAAGTTTGTTTCTGTTTTATACAAATTTGTAATTATTATTTTACAACACAAATGCTTGGGTCTAGACCTACCCTTGGATCAAGTTTCGTCGAATTCTGAGAACGCTCAAAATTTAGTTGTTTTGCACTGTTTTATTAAAGCAAGTTTATTTTCCTTTTATACTAACTTGTAGTTACTATTACGCTTAGCAAATTTACCACATAAATGCTTCGGTCTAAATCATTGTTTGGGGCAAGTTTCATCGAATTCTAAGAATGTTAAAAATTAAGCTGTTTTACACGGTATTATTAAAACAAGTTTGTTTCTCTTTTATAAAAACTTGTAGTTATTATTATTTTTAGCAAATTTATAACACAAATGCTTAGGTCTAGACCTACGTTTTGGTCATGTTTCGTAGAGTTTTTAGAACGCTCAAAATTTAGCTATTTTGCATTATTTTATTAATGCAAGTTTATTTCCCTTTTATACTAACTTGTTGCTATTATTACGCTTAGAAAATTTGCCACACAAATGCTTGGGTCTAGACTAACGTTTGGGACAAGCTTCGTCGAATTCTGAAAACGTTCAAAATTTGGTTGTTTTGCACTGTTTGATTAAAGCAAGTTTATTTCTCCTTTATACTAACTTATAGTTATTGTTACATTTAGCAAATTTACCACACAAATGCTTAGGTCTAGACATACGTTTGGGTCAAGTTTCGTCGAATTCTGAGAACGTTCAAAATTTAGCTGTTTTGCACGGTTTTATTAAATCAAGTTTGTTTCCCTTTTATACTGACTTGTAGTTTTTACACTTAGGAAATTTAATACACCAATTCTTGGGTCTGGACTTACGTTTGGGTCAAGTTTCCTCGAATTCTGAGAACGCTCAAAATTTAGCTATTTTGCACTGTTTTTATTAAACCAAGTTTATTTCCTTTTATACTAACTTATAGTTATTATTACATTTTGTAAATTTACAACACAAATGCTTGGGTCTAGACCTACTTTTGGGTCATGTTTCATCGAATTCTGAGAACGTTCAAAACATAGCGCTTTTGCACTCTTTTATTAAAGCAAGTTTATTTCCCTTTTATACTAACTTGTTGTTATTATTACGCTTTGCAAATTTACCACACAAATGCTTATGTCTAGACCTATATTTGTGTCAATTTAATCGAATTCTGAGAACGTTCAAAATTTAGTTATTTTTCACAGTTTTATTAAAGCTAGTTTGTTTCTCTTTTACACAAACTCGTCATTATTATTACGCTTAGCAAACTTAACACACAAATTCTTGGGTCTAGACCAACGTTTGGGTCAAGTTTCGTCGAATTCTAAGAACGCTCAAAATTTAGCTGTTTTGCACTGTTTTATTAAATCAAGTTTGTTTCCCTTTTATACTAACTTGTTGTTATTATTACACTTAAAAAAATTACAACACAAATGTTGGGTCTAGATCTACGTTCGGGTCAAGTTTCGTCGAATTCTGAGAACGTTCAAAATTTAGCTAGTTTGGACGGTTTTATTAAATCAAGTTTGTTACTCTTTTATTCTAACTTGTAGTTATTATTACACATAAAAAATTTACAACACAAATGTTGGGTCTAGATCTACGTATGGGTCAAGTTTCGTCGAATTCTGAGAACGTTCAAAATTTAGCTATTTTGCACGGTTTTATTAAAGCAAGTTTGTTTTTCTTTTATTCTAACTTGTAGGTATTATTATGCTTAGCAAATTTACCACACAAATTCTTGGGTATTGACCTGCGTTTGGGTCAAGTTTCGTCGAATTATAAGAACGTTTAAAATTTAGCTGTTTTGCACGATTTTAGGAAAGAAGTTTGTTTCTCTTTTATGCAAAGTTGTAGTTATTATTACGCTTAGCAAATTTACCACACAAATGCTTGGGTCTAGACTAACGTTCGGGGCAAGTTTTGTCGAATTCTGTAAACGTTCAAAATTTAGTTGTTTTGCACTGTTTGATTAAAGCAAGTTTATTTTCCTTTTATAATAACTTGTAGTTATTGTTACGTTTAGCAAATTTACCACAAAAATGCTTGGGTCTAGACCTACGTTTGGATCAAGTTTCATCAAATTTTGTGAATGTTCAAAATTTAGCTGTTATGCACGGTTTTATAAAAGCAAGTTTGTTTCCTTTTTGTACTAACTTGCAGTTATTATTATGCTTAGCAAATTTACCACGCAAATGCTTGGATCTAGACCTGCGTTTGGGTCAAGTTTCGGCGAATTCTGAGAACACTCAAAATTTAGCTGTTTTGCACAGTTTTATTAAACAAAGTTTGTTTTCCTTTTACACGAATTATTAAACAAAATTTAGCTGTTTTGCACGATTTTATTAAAGCAAATTTATTTTTCTTTTATACAAACTTGTAGTTATTATTACGTTCAGCAAATTTACCACAAAAGTGCTTGGGTCTAGACCTACGTTTGGGTCAAATTTCGTCGAATTCTGTAAACGTTCAAAATTTACCTGTTTTGCACGGTTTTATTAAAGCAAATTTATTTTTCTTTTATACTAACTTGTTGTTATTATTACGCTTAGCAAATATACAACACAAATGCTTAGGTCTAGACCGACGTTTGGAGCAAGTTTCATCGAATTCTGAGAACGTTCAAAATTTGGTTGTTTTGCACTATTTTATTAAAGAAAGTTTATTTCCCTTTTATACTAACTAGTTGTTATTATTACGTATAGCAAATTTACCACACAAATGCTTGGGTCTAGACTAACGTATTGGACAAGTTTCGTCGAATTCTGAGAACGTTCAAAATTTGGTTGTTTTGCAATGTTTGATTAAAGCAAGTTTATTTCCGTTTTATACTAACTTGTAGTTATTATTACGTTTAGCAAATTTACCATACAAATTCTTAGGTCTAGGCCTACGTTTGGTCAAGTTTCGTCGAATTCTGAGAACGTTGTAAATTTAGCTGTTTTGCACGGTTTTATTAGATCAATTTTATTTCCCTTTTATACTGACTTGTAGTTATTACACTTAGGAAATTTAACACACAAATTCTTGGGTCTAGACCTACGTTTGGGTCAAGTTTCGTCGAATTCTGAGAATGATCAAAATTTAGTTGTTTTGCACTGTTTTATTAAAGCAAGTTTTTCCCTTTTATACTAACTTGTAGTTATTATTACGCTTACCAAATTTACCACACAAATGCTTGGGTCTAGATCTACGTTCAGGTTAATTTTCGTCGAATTCTAAGAACGTTCAAAATTTTTCTGTTTTGCACGATTTTATTCCAGCAAGTTTGTTTCTCTTTTATACAAACTTATAATTATTATTACGTTTAGCAAATTTACAACACAAATGATTGGGTCTAGACAAACGTTTGGGACAAGTTTCATCGAATTCTGAGAACGTTCAAAATTTGGTTGTTTTGCACTTTTATTAAAGAAAGTTTATTTTCCTTTTATACTAACTTGTTGTTATTATTACGCTTAGAAAATTTGCCGCACAAATGCTTGGGTCTAGACTAACGTTTGGGACAAGTTTCGTCGAATTCTGAGAACGTTCAAAATTTGGTCGTTTTGCACTATTTGATTAAAGCAAGTTTATTTCCCTTTTATACTAACTTGTAGTTATTGTTACGTTTAGCTAATTTACCACACAAATGCTTAGGTCTAGACCTACCTTTGGGTCAAATTTCGTCAAATTTTGAGAACGTTCAAAATTTAGCTGTTTTGCACGGTTTTATTAAATCAAGTTTGTTTTCCTTTCATACTGACTTGTAGGTTTTACACTTAGGAAATTTAACACACAAATTCTTGGGTCTAGACTTACGTTTGGGTCAAGTTTCGTCGAATTTTGAGAACGCTCAAAATTTAGCTGTTTTGCACTGTTTTATTAAACCAAGTTTATTTCTCTTTTATACTAACTTGTAGTTATTATTACGCTGAGCAAATTTAACACACAAATGCTTGGGTCTATACGTTTGTGTAAGGTTTCATCGAATTCTGAGAACGCTTCAAAATTTAGTTGTTTTGCACGATTTTATTAAAGCAAGTTTGTTTCTCTTTTATACAAACTTGTAGTTATTATTACGTTTAGCAAATTCATAACACAAATGCTTGGGTCTAGACCTACGTTTGTGTCAAGTTTCGTCGAATTCTGAGAACGCTCAAAATTTAGCTGTTTGGCACTGATTTATTAAAGCACGTTTGTTTCCCTTTTATAGTAACTTGTTTTTATTATTACGCTTAGCAAATTTACCACACAAATACTTGGGTCTAGACTAACGTTCGGGACAAGTTTCGTCGAATTCTGTGAACGTTCAAAATTTAGCTGTTTTGCATTATTTTATTAAATCAAGTTTATTTCCCTTTTATACTAACTTGTAGTTATTATTACGCTTAGCAAATTTTTTACACAAATGCTTGGGTCTAAACCTACGTTTGGGTCTAGTTTAATCGAATTCTGAGAACGTTCAAAATTTAGTTGTCTTCCACAGTTTTATTAAAGCAAATTTATTTCCCTTTTATACTAACTTGTAGTTATTATTAAACTTTGCAAATTTACAACACAAATGTTGGGTCTAGATCTACGTTTGGGTCAAGTTTAGTCGAATTCTGAGAACTTTCAAAATTTAACTGTTTTGCACGGTTTTATTAAAGTAGGTTTGTTTTCCTTTTACAAGTGTACATTCTTCCAGGCTTAGGAGTTTTGCTTTCTTCTTAGGACTGATCGCTGTGCAAAAAAGACTACACTACGAAAGAATACCGGGCAATTTGTAGTTATTATTACGCTTAGCAAATTGACCACACAAATGCTTGGGTCTAGACCTTCGTGTGGGTCAAATTTCGTCGAATTCTGAGAACGTTCAAAATTTACCTGTTTTGCACGGTTTTATTAAAGCATATTTATTTTCCTTTTATACTAACTTGTTGTTATTATTACGCTTAGCAAATATACAACACAAATGCTTGAGTCTAGACCAACGTTTGGGGCAAGTTTCATCGAATTCTGAGAACGTTCAAAATTTGGTTGTTTTGCACTATTTTATTAAAGAAAGTTTATTTCCCTTTTATACTAACTAGTAGTTATTATTACGCATAGCTAATTTACCACACAAATGCTTGGGTCTAGAGTAACGTATTGGACAAGTTTCGTCGAATTCTAAGAACGTTCAAAATTTGGCTGTTTTGCACTATTTGATTAAAGCAAGTTTATTTCCCCTTTATACTAACTTGTAGTTATTATTACGTTGAGCAAATTTACCACACAAATTTTTAAGTCTAGACCTACGTTTGGGTCAAGTTTCGTCGAATTCTGAGAACGTTGTAAATTTAGCTGTTTTGCACGATTTTATTAGATCAATTTTATTTCCCTTTTATGCTGACTGGTAGTTATTACACTTAGGTACTTTAACACACATATTCTTGGGTTTAGACCTACGTTTGAGTCAAGTTTCGTCGACTTCTGAGATTGATCAAAATTTAGTTGTTTTGCATGTTTTATTAAAGAAAGTCTATTTCACTTTTATACTAACTTGTAGTTATTATTACGCTTACCAAATTTCCCACACAAATGCTTGGGTCTAGATCTATGTTTAGGTCAAGTTTCGTCGAATTCTGATAACGTTCAAAATATAGTTGTTTTGCACGATTTTGTTCCAGCAAGTTTGTTTCTCTTTTATACAAACTTATAATTATTATTACGTTTAGCAAATTTACAACACAAATGCTTGGGTCTAGACAAACGTTTGGGACAAGTTTCATGAAATTCTAAGAACGTTCAAAATTTGGTTGTTTTCCACTGTTTTATTAAAGAAAGTTTATTTCCCTTTTATACCAACTTGTTGTTATTATTACGCTTAGAAAATTTGCCACACAAATGCTTGGGTCTAGACTAACGTTTGGGACAAGTTTCGTCGAATTATGAGAACGTTCAAAATTTGGTCGTTTTGCACTATTTGATTAAAGCAAGTTTATTTCCCTTTTATACTAACTTGTAGTTATTGTTACGTTTAGCAAATTTACCACACAAATGCTTAGGTCTAGACCTACATTTGGGTCATGTTTCGTCGAATTCTGAAAAACGTTCAAACTTTAGTTGTTTTCCACAGTTTTATTAAATCAAGTTTGTTTCCCTTTTATACTAACTTGTAGTTTTTACACTTAGAAAATTTAACACACAAATTCTTGCGTCTGGACTTACGTTTGGGTCATGTTTCGTCGAATTCTAAGAACGCTCAAAATTTAGCTGTTTTGCACTGATTTATTAAACCAAGTTTATTTCCCTTTTATACTAACTTGTAGTTATTATTACGATGAGCAAATTTAACACACAAATGCTTGGGTCTAGACCTACGTTCGTGTCAGGTTTCGTCGAATTCTGAGAACGTTTGAAAATTTAGTTGTTTTGCATGATTTTATTAAAGCAAGTTTGTTTCACTTTTATACAAACTTGTAGTTATTATTACGTTTAGCAAATTCATAACACAAATGCTTGGGTCTAGACCTACGTTTGGGTCAAGTTTCATCGAATTCTTAGAACACTCAAAATTTAGTTGTTTTGCACTGTTTAATTAAAGCAAGTTTATTTCCCTTTTATACTAACTTGTTGATATTATTACGCTTAGAAAATTTTCCACAGAAATGCTTGGGTCTAGACTAACGTTTGGGACAAGTTTCGTCAAATTTTGAAAACGTTCAAAATTTGGTTGTTTTGCACTGTTTGATTAAAGCAAGTTTATTTCCCTTTTATACTAACTTGTAGTTATTGTTACGTTTAGCAAATTTACCAAAAAAATGCTTGGGTTTAGACCTACATTTGGGTCAAGTTTCGTCAAATTCTGAGAACGTTCAAAACACGGTTTTATTAAAGAAGTTTTGTTTCCCTTTTATACTAACTTGTAGTTATTATGCTTAGGATATTTAACAAACAAATTCTTGGGTTTAGACCTACGTTTTGGTCAAGTTTCGTCGAATTCTGAGAACGCTCAAAATTTAACTGTTTTGCACTGGTTTATTAAAACACGTTTGTTTTTCTTTTATACCAACTTGTAGTTATTATTACGCTTAGAAAATTTACCATACAAATGCTTGGGTCTAAACCTACGCTTAGGTCAAGTTTAATCGAATTCTGAGAACGTTCAAAATTTAGCTGTTTTCCACGGTTTTATTAAAGCAAGTTTGTTTTCCATTTATACTACCTTGTAGTTATTATTACACTTAACAAATTTACAACACAAATGTTGGGTCTAGATCTACGTTTGGGTGAAGTTTCGTCGAATTCTGAGAACGTTCAAAATTTAGCTGTTTTGCACGATTTTATTAAAGCAAGTTTGTTTCTCTTTTATACAAACTTGTAATTATTATTACGTTTAGCAAATTTATAGTACAAATGCTTGGGTCTAGACGTACGTTTGGGTTAAGTTTCGTCGAATTCTGAGAACGCTCAAAATTTAGCTGTTTTGCACTGTTTTATTAAAGCAAGTTTATTTCCCTTTTATACTAACTTGTTGTTATTATCACGCTTAGCAAATTTACCAAACAAATACTTGGCTCTAGACTAACGATTGGGACAAGTTTCGTCGAATTCTGAGAACGTTTAAAATTTGATTGTTTTGCACTGTTTGATTAAAGCAAGTTTATTTTCCTTTTATACTAACTTGAAGTTATTATTACGTTTAGCAAATTTACCACAAAAATGCTTGGGTCTAAACCTACATTTGGGTCAATTTTCATCGAATTCTATGAACGTTCAAAATTTAGCTGTTTTGCACGATTTTATTAAAGTAAGTTTGTTTCTCTTTTATACAAATTTGTAGTTATTATTACGTTTAGCAAATTTATAACACAAATGCTTGGATCTAGACCTACGTTTGGGTCAAGTTTCCTCAAATTCTGATAACGCTCAAAAGTTAGCTGTTTTGCACTGTTTTATTAAAGCAAGTTTATTTCCCTTTTATACTAACTTGTTGTTATTATCACGCTTAGCAAATTTACCACACAAATGCTTGGCTCTAGACTAACAATTTGGACTAGTTTTCTCGAATTCTGAGAATGTTCAAAATTTAGCTGTTTTGCATTGTTTGATTAAAGCAAGTCTATTTCCCTTTTATACTAACTTGTAGTTATTATTACGTTTAGCAAATTTTTCACACAAATGCTTGGGTCTAGATCTACGTTTGGGTCAAGTTTAATCGAATTCTGAGAACGTTCAAAATTTAGTTGTCTTTGATAGTTTTATTAAAGCAAGTTTGTTTCCCTTTTATACTGACTTTTAGTTATTATTAAACTTAGCAAATTTACAACACAAATGTTGGGTCTAGATCTACGTTTGGGTCTAGTTTCGTCGAATTCATAGAACGTTCAAAATTTAGCTGTTTTGCACGATTTTATTAAAGCGAGTTTGTTTCTCTTTTATACAAACTTGTAGTTATTATTATGCTTAGCCAATTTATAACACAAATGCTTGGGTCTAGACCTACGTTTGGGTCAAATTTCGTCGAATTCTATGAACTCTCAAAATTTAGTTGTTTTGCACTATTTTATTAAGAAGACATGTTTTCAACGAAAATTACCTAGAAAAATTCCACAGGAAAAAGAAGTTGAAACCCATGATGCTCCAAAAAACAAGAAAGAAGAAGAAGTAAGGTAACAATACTTGCTTAAAGACGTGGTGGGGAAGTTAAGGACACGCCCCTGTAATCGTATGTGATGGGGGGGTTCCATAACCGCCCCTGCGCCTGGTAACGGCAGTTATGAATGCTCGCCAATTAAAGAGGCTAGGACTGCCTAGCCATCATTCCCTTTTTGGCATTGGCAGGACTCAGTACTCAAGCGCAGGCATATAAAAGGACACTCATTGGCGGGAGAGAGAAAATGAAGAAGGAAGTCATCTAAAGCATCACTTCAAAGTTAGTAGAGGGATAGCCCTTCTGACCAAAGCAGACCAGGACCCCAACTCTAAGAAGGAGTTGGGAATGCGCCTCCTCCTTAGAGTGGGGGACCTAGGTGATGGGTATGACCCAAAGATGTACGGCCCAAGGACGAGCGAGTAGGCCTAAGACCTCCTTCCTTAAATACGGTCGCTCAAGTGAAGGAAGCCCATCTCATGTAGCCCAATACTAAGGCCCAAATACAGCCCACCGGCCCAATCTCCATGCACACGTTCCTCTCTGAAGCCCACGTGTCATGCATTTGGACCATCCACGTATGCCCTTCCGCCAGCATGGAGTAGGCGTGGTGTAGGAGGTTTCTTCAAGAACTTGTACTCTTGAGTCAATTAGACCCCTGCGGACCGAGAGTCCTCCTTAGACACAGATTCTCTTCCTCAACTAAATAATGATCCTAACAACAAAATAACTAAAAGACAGGGCTTGATCATGTCTTTTCCCATCTAATTTTATCCATTCACCCTGGGAATAGGAAGCACAGTTAGTTCCTTGGCGAAGGAGGACACTCCTCTATAAATAGAGATCTCATCCTCAAGTGAGGGGATACTTTCAACAGACTGAAGTTCGGCTATTACTCTGTTGCATTCCTACTGCATTGTTACACAATTTATTTCTACTTTTTTTTCATCGTGCTTCATTGTCTTAACGCTTTTTATTATTTCGAATTATTATTCCTCAAATCCAATACTAACTTGAGCGTCGGAGTGCAAATATTTTGTTTTGCAAGTTTAGTCGGCCTAAGCCTATCACTCAAGTTCAAAAATATTGGACACGTGCTGAAGTTGTACGCTGATGAAATTATGTAATTTTGGATATAGGTATAAATTATCAATTTTGCCCTTAATGCTATCTTTTATTTTTTAAAAAAATAAAATGGGGTAAATCAAAAAACTTTAAAAACTATAAAAAAACTTATAACGACAAGCTTACCGCGGCTAAATTGAGCATTATAATTATTTTTAACGTCCTATTTGAAAGTCGTTACAATTTGTACAGGTCGTTGTAACGGTGGCAGAAGACTTTACAGATCTATTCACATGCCAAAAAATGAATTGGGAACCGCATTTAGGGGTGGGCGTCGGGTTGGGTAGTTCGGGTTCGGATTGTTCGGGTCGGGTACCCGACACGTCGGGTTCATTTAGCTTCAAAAAATGTAGAAGGTCAATTTTTCAAAATAAAAGTAATTCACTCCATGTAAATCTAAAATATAGGACATAAATAATTAAAGCTTTACATAAATACCCAAAAAAAAGAGTTCAATCACATCAATAAATATCATAGGTTTCTGTAAATCATTTCAGTAACAAGAATACAGCCAAGCCCTCCTAAATCCTAACTTTTCCTGATGACTAACATGACAAAATTCCTAATGAACGAAAAAAATAATACAAATTCACATTCCATGAACAAAATCCACAACTCCTTTATTATTTCTCAGGAACATCAATTCTTTGCAAACTACAACTATCCACCAAAGTTCAAATAAAATCTTAAGGCCGGTTGACTAGTGGTTGACAGCTAAACACGTTACCTCATATAACATTGATAAATCAGGGCTCAATTATATGTTTCAGATTTTGTGTTCTGCAAGATGTAGGCTAGGCTTCTTTATAATGTGTGCTTAAATATATCTTCGATCGCACTTGATTTAAATTTTTATTATGTCTACATTTCATATTTAAATGAGATCTTTTTCTTGTAATGTTGCCATTTTGTATATTACTCAACTGGTTTCCTCATCTCCTCAGAATAGGTTGAACATAACTAAGAAAAGTCACTCTGAATTTAGAGCATTTCAAGCATAATCAACAAACACTTCAATTTGGCATTTCAACAAACACTTAACATGCATAGAAAGATAGAAATGTACCTTCAAATAAAAATGCAAAACAAACCTAACAACTAACCAAAAATCTAATCTAATTTCACAAAATATGCATCACCATTAGGTCCATTACATGATTACAACTCCATTATTAAAAAATTACCTAGCAAAATAGCAACAAAGAACTCTATCAGCGTAGAAGGAGAAGTCGCGGTGGTGGGTCGGTCGTCGGAGTTTTGGAGTTTTGGTCATCGGCGGCAGCAACGAGAATAGGCTTGGGGCCGGCGGCAATGGTTGGACCGTTGGAGGAAGAAAATTGTGGGGAAGAAAGAGAGAAAGAACTGAGCGTGAACCCTTCTGTGAAGTCTCCTGCCCTTATTTCTTTTATCCCGATCGGGTTCCTCGAGTAGGGTTCTACAACCCGAACCCGAACCCGAACCCGACTACTCTTAGTCTGGTTACGGGTTAATTCGAACCTGTGTAAAAACCCAATAAAATCGATCTGATTCATTGCTAGCCGATCGGGTCGGGTCGGGAGCCGATTAACCCGACCCGTTCGCCCACCCCTAACCGCATTTGTAACGAGTTAGTTGAATTTGATTTAATTGTTATTGTAACGATGTTTGTAATAAATTTAGCTATTGTTGTGCTTGATAGTTGGATCGATTTTTGTAATACGCTATGTAACGGTTTTATAATAATATTATAATTATTTTTACCGCTGCATTTGTTACCGATTTTGACACTGTAGTTGTAATAGTTTTGGAATGGCCGTTTTCGAAATTAATAACTATTTTTGGCACAGTCTTGGTAACAGCCAAATGATTTTATCAGATTTATGTGTAATACAAAAGCTGTCACAAATGCAATGACAAAATATATCATTTATTTAATGTATTTCGATATTACTTTTATTCACTTTTATTTAAAATATGTTATAAAATTAAATAAATGATTTTTTTAAAAAATTGTGTAATAATATATAAAAAAATATAATATAACAAAAAAATAATAACTTAGTTATAAAAATAAAAATATTTTTTAAAATTGTATTTTTACAAAATAAAAAATCCTAATCTAAATCATATTATCCCCTACGGCCGCTTGTTCGTCGTCATTGTCGTCGTCGTCAGGTGTCGGGGGATCAGCTGGAGGCTGGGGCTCTAGATGATCGGGTTAGTTGGGATCGATGCTTAATGTACTGCTCGAGGGCCAATACTCGATTATCAAGGTCGGGGCGCTGCGGTTGTGGTGGCGAGGGCGATGAAGCAGTGGAATGGTTGGGCTGTGATGATACAACAACCGTATGATGGGCCTCGGATCCGAGATCAAATACTTGGCCCCTCTTCCCGCCGCCAGCTGCTGACATCCTGACCTGCTGCTCGTTCGAGGCCACGAAGCCTTGACACGACCATGGAGGTTCTTCATTGCTTAGGCTGTCTTTGGCGTTCCTCCATCATCCTCATAAACATCTCCTGCGAACATGTTAAATAATTAGATTAGAAAAATATTTTTAAAAAAAATACATTAGGTCAATTAAAATAATAAATAATTGAATAAATTATTGTACGTTCCTCGAGTCACGGAGGCTAATGTAGTACCTCTGGGCCATAGAGGAAAATAGTGATGCTGGTGGTGCTGGTGCATCCCACGGTCGGCCACTGGGCCGCGCCGCATCTCACCCCACCATTAGGAGTTTGCATGAATCTATGGAGCGTGCAACAAAGTCTCCGAGGATGGGGGCTGGGGATGCATTCGCTGGCTCAGAATGAGGAGGGCTAGGAGGGCCACGGCAGCAACCACGGCCCCGGCCATGACCTCATCTCGTTGGAGGTGGAACACCAATAGTTATTATCTACAATTTAAAAAATTATTAATATTAAAAATACATAATTGTATTTAATTATTGATAAAATGATATTTTTTAGTAAATTTCATAAATTTGGAAGTAAAGTCCAAATTTATCCTAAAATTACATTAAGCTATATTTTCCTAAAATTATGGATAACAGTTTATGATTGTTGTAAAGGTTGTAATTATTTAAAAATATATAGTTACCGTTGTGCACATATACAAACCGGTTACGCAGATGATGCCTACAATTACATTTTTTTCCCATAACCAATTTAATCATAAAACATAAACATACAACATATATAGATATATGATATTCGTACAATATATATACAATCAATTTAATATAACAACATAAAACATATACAGTAAAACCTTTATAAATTAATAATTTTTGGACCATAAAATTTTATTAATTTAGAGAGAGATTAATTTATTGATAAAATTAAATTTTATTAATTAAAAGAGAGACTTTTTAAATTCAGCAAATTTAGTACATATGTATTGAAAATAAATGAATTCATATATGTTTCATTGATTATATTCATGCATCAATCAATTCTTTGTAACTAATTAAATATATTGATGTATAATATCAATTCATTGTATACAATTAACTATTATATTCATAGACGTATGTATCAATTCATTAGAATTACTTAAATATACATGTTTACATTAATTCGTTGCACTTAAATAACTATTATAGCCAATTAAATATATTCATGCATGATGAATGAAACATATACTATATAAATCTCAATATAAAAATAAAATAATTCATAACACCCAACCATGTCTTATCATCTAAAAGACATCACAAAATCATCCATGCATGATCAAATGCGTAAAGCATTACACACTTCATATTTTAGCAAATTACAATAATATTTATGAATTATTATTAATTTACAGTTTTAATGGGACCTAATATTTATAAAGGAATTTTTCAAAAAATTACTATCTTATTATCTTATCGAATTTGATGATTTTTTACAAAGGTCCAAGTTGGAACCGAAAGATTTTATTATTTTAGAGAGTTTATTAGTTTATAGAGGTTTTACTGTAAATAATCTTTTTAAAATTACAGACTTTTAAAATAAATTCTATAATTTTAAAAAATTTCATATATTTTAAATTCAGAAATTCAAAAATATTTCTGAAATTTTAAAAAATTCAGTTAATTTGAAAAATTGGTAAATTATTTTTAATTTTTCAGAAATTCCAGAAAATTTCACAAAAAGCTTCAAATTTTTTTGTGAAATTTTAATAAAACCCAGAAATTCAAATTCTTTTTCTGAAATTTTAAAAACTTTGCAAAATTATTTAAAATTATAGATTTTTTAAAAAAAAAATCAGTTATTTTAGAAAATTGGCAATTTGTTTTTATGTTTTTAGAAATTCGGAAAGATTTCACAAAAGCTTCAAAAATTTCTGAAATTTTAAAAAATTCCAGAAAATCAAAAGTATATTTGAAATTTTAAAAACTTTGGAAAAAAAATTTAAAATTGTAGATTTTAAAAAAATGAGTAATTTTAAAAAAAAATTCAAAATTTTTAAAAATTTCATAATTTCAAAAAGAGTTCTGAAATTTAAAACAATTTCTGACTTTTTTTTTAAATTTAAATAATTTAAAAACAATTTCTGAAAATTTTAAAAAAAATTGGCAAAATTTTTAAAATTTTCAGAAATTGGGAAAAATTTCAGAAAATCTTAAAAAGTTTCTAAAAATTTTTAAAAGCAAAAATCTGGAATCTTAAAGAATTTGGAATCTTCTTTTAACATTACAGATATTAAATTTTTAAAAATATCAGAAATTCAAAAAAAATTCTGAATTTTTTTTTAAAATTACAGGATGGGGGATGGGGGGTGGGTTCGGTGGTGGGGGCGGGGGGAGGAGAGAGAGAGAGAGAGAGAAAGAGAGATTACCTGGGGTTGGTCCGATGGCAGGCGGTGGAGGTAGGGCACGTGGGGATGGGGAATTGGAGAGAGAGAGAAATGAAATAGGGAAGAAGGACGATGGGAAAATATCGTTACTTAGAGAGATACAAACACTAAAAGACCATTACAAAAGAAATTACAAGTTGGGTCAATTTGATAGAAATATTTAGATTAATTCATCCTTTCATTTTCATATGATTTCTTTTTTCTATCAAATTGACCCAAAAAAAACTTTTCTTATGGATGATAATAAATTAATTTGTCAGAGATGATACGTAATATTTAAAAGATAGGGCGTGTTACGAATTCCGACCCATGGATTTTTATATAAATGATCTAATTGTTAGAATAGGTGACGAAAAAATCAATTCAGATTGGCGGTTTTGGAAACTATTCAAGCAATTTTTATTTAAGCAATATTATCCTGACGAATATGGTAAGTACTCGTTTTTTGCACATGTGTCTGTTCTACTTGCCAATTACATTAAGCACTACTTTTAAAGTCACAATAGATGTCCACAGACAACTTAACAACCCATATAGTTGAACTGCGCATTAGATGACGGCTATGAAACCAACTTCTAAAACGTTTCAAGTCAAGGACCTCAAGACTAGACATCAAGAGTCCTTTTGAGACTTGTACCGAGTATTGCATTCATTGGAAGTGTCGTGTTTCATCGGTGACAGACGTTGGACGTCTTTGCAATTTCAGTGGGTTAGTTAACAAGGTTGTTTACTGACTTTACTGCATTGTGAGGATTGTCATATGGAAACCTTAGAGGCTTCGTCGGTATGACTTGAGTCCTCTACTCCAATAGTACCGGAGTAGTTCTCAAACTTGAGGAATCACGGCAGTCACGTGCATACGATGATTGTATTTTAGATAGGCACGAGAGGTGATTGTGTCATAGAAATTATCATCATAAAGTCTTGTCCAATACCATCGGAGTATGTAGCAAGGGTGGTGAGTTTCAAGAAGAGGATCCGTTCCCTGTCAGTATGTGGCACAGGTATCTCCTATGCACTTGGAGATGCATTCACGCTTTATGATCTGTGGCCACAGATGTTGATTGAATAGGAAAAAGAGGTCCTTACATCGAGAAACTTGGCGTAATGTGATCTCATTTATTAAGCATATATGCCTAGTCCAGAATGGGAACTGACACCTAATTCTATGCCCCTAGATTAAAGCTGGGAGATGATAGACGGAAGGATCATACCGTAAGGACTCGAGAGCCTAAATGTTCACACGGAAATTCACCTAGTCTTACTTAAAGAATCACACAATCACTGAAAAGGAACAAGAGATTAATTCAAAATTAATTCCACATCAAATCAGATTACTTACAAAGCGAGATCTATTGGTTGGATAAGACCCAAGAATAAATTAAGGTATTAACTTATATTGGATTTTTTCTTATTATTTAATAAGTTGGATCTTATTAATTAATAAGGACAATTTGAGCTTATGCATTTAATTAGATTAAGGGACAAAGATTATTTTGGTCCACTAAGTTTTCCCGCGTTCAATTTTAGTCCATTATGTTTATGCATTTTCAATTAAGTCCAATAACTTGCAGAATCGCTTAAATTAGGACCACATAAGGAATTTTGAACACATTTACCCCTGTGTAGATTTTAAAAGAGCTGTTTTAGTCCATTTACATTAGAATTCTCATTTTTCATCCATGCTCACCAAAATGCTATCGGAGCCTAGGTTTATTGAAGAAATATATGATTATATTACATTTTGATATTATTTATCCACTAATGGAGGAGACTCTTCGAGAGAAAATGGAACCGAATGAAAGTTCGAGTTACTCTGAAAATAGAAAATATTTTCAGATTCTGGAAATACATAGAAGATAATTTACTCATGGACATCCTTGACAAGTGTTACAACGGTCCCAAGAGGATTGATTCAAAACTTCTCACGCCAGAAGAAGAACAAGAGTGGCTGATAAATTTTGAGGTTCGACAAGTATTACCAGGAAATGCAGTGAGGCGTCTATACTCCACTGAAGTCCATGGTAGAATCCCAGCCAGGAGAAGCGGAACGGGTAAATTCCTACATAATTTTAGATCTAAAACTTATGACTGATTGGAAAGAACTCGAGCCGATACATCAAAGATACCCCAAGATCTGAGGGAGATACAAAAGACAGTTCAAGACTATGGACATAGGTTAATGCATATACCTGTGAAAATAGAATCTTTGAGCTAAATGGTGGACGAGGTCCTTAAGGTCCTTCATGATCTACACAAAGGCCTTACAGATCTGAGGGCAGAAATTACAGATCTGAAAAAAAAACTAAAGGGAGAACCCTGAGACATCAAGATCCAGACATGGGCAAATCAGGGACGCCCTTGGAACAGTACCTCTTCTATGCCAGAAGGGGAAGGCCACAGAGACTCCAAAGCCAAAGTTCAGAGAAGATCTGATTATCGTATCTATCAGATCTATAAAATAATGGAGTTAACAAGAGGAGATCTATTAGGTCTACAAGAATTAGCATAATACTTTTCCCAACTCGGGATTGTGGATATGGTCAATATCCAAATAAATGAAATCACTCCAGCACTACCATAGCCGGAGGAAAGTACATGCTCTAATGATCCTGCACAGGATCAACCGATGAGAGAAAATGCAGATTTCCACACAAATGCCACTCCAACGTTTGTGGGAACCAAGCTAAAGGAAGATTCAGGGAGAAATCCAAAAAGAGTACCTGAAAATACACCTTAGGCAAAGACCATGCTCTAGCCCTTACATCCATATGGCACTATACTGAAACTAGACATTATCAATTTTTGAAATATCGAGAAACTGATAGACGAATGGGTTGCAACCGTCAAGATAGCAGCGACTACCCTAGAGCTCAACAAAAAAACTTCATAAAACTTGTGGAGTTGAGCTTGGAGGGATCTGTGCAGATCAGATGGGATAATACCCCAGAAGATACCAAAGCCAACATCCTTTCCAGAGATTCGAATGGCGCGATAGCACACTGGCTAGGAAGCCTTATCAAGATACACTTCATTGGAAATGGATACGTCGAAGGAAGTATAGTAGAAAAAGCTAGAGAATATGCACTAGCTCCTTTCAGCCTTAAATTAAGAAGTATTTCGCAGTAGATGAATATATCTATTGGTTCCGCAAGTATTTTTTCTAGAGTGGAGTAGCAACAGAAGTAACAGCTCCAATGTTCTTCGCAAAGATATGCAGTCCATGGAGGGAAATGTTGATCCAATCATACAAAGTACCTGAAGGACAACTAGATTTAGTGGCGCGAAGAATGTTTTTCCTTAAAGACAAACTAAAGGATTATTGTTATCAAGTATCCATCCAAAAGAACATGAAAAGACTGAGAGGTAAAATCAAACGAACTCCTCTCTGTTTCGATAACAATGATTTTTCAACTATTATAGGAGAATCAAGCGAGCCAAGAAAAGAAGGAAGCAAAATAATGACTCCTACCCCAAGAGTTCCAGAAGAACCTTTTCCCGACGGAGATCATGGTGGTCCAAGTCGAAAGCTAGAACATATGACTCTAGACAGAGTACAGGACCAACAAGGGTTTCATCCCAAGGATCTAGACGAACAGATGCAAGATCCACTGAAAGAACCCCTACAAGAAGAACTTTCAGACGGACCCATACCCGTGCCAATGAAAGTTTCAAAGACTGCAATTGCTGGACTTGCGGAATAAAAGAACATATATCTGACAATTGCCCGCAGAAACATGGTGAATTGGAAAATTTGAAGGCACGGATTTCTAGATGCAGTTTACTATGGTGATTTGGTACCTATTTACTAATTCGAAGATCATTCTTTAGACGAAAGCGTCTATGAGGAGGAAATAGAGACTGATTCGAATGGATCTTCAACCGAGTCAGAATAATTACAACGAGAGAGATACGCTTCAAACTTTCGAAAGCCTATCAGGATTCTTTTCCAAAATGACGGTGTCAAACAAAACCATGAAAAGAAGCATGCGACAAGATTCCAACCTCAACCCATACGATGGATTTAAGATTGGAGGAATTAGGAATGTCCTGAACTAGATAGGACTGAACCAAAGGAAGCATCATATAATCTACGAAGTAAGTTCAGGTGAGTTTGCTATACCTATGAAACTTACTGGTAATGTGACGGAAATACAACTAATTCCTAAAGAAGAAATTCTTCAAGAATTAAGGCTATCTAGGTACAAGTTCAATATTCATTAGTTCCTCAATCTACTGGACCTCAGGGGATGCCCCCTTGTTTTCTTTATCTTCAAGAGTTCCTTTTTCCGCTTTCTGGGAGGCGCCTCTTTAGGTGCTTCACGCCTATCTCTTTTTTAACCTTTGCGTACGTCCTCCACGTAACATCTACAAGATTGGAAGGGATCTTCCATCTCTCCTACACCTCGAGGCGTAGGGAACTTAATTTTTGTATGATAAGTGGAAATTACAGCTTCGGAGGGATTGAGGGTGGGCCTACCCAAAATAACGTCATATGCTAAGGGAGTGTCCACTACTAAGAATTTCAACTGACAAGTCCTTCGTGTTGTACCGGTATCTAGGTCAGAGGGAGTGAAACCATACCCCTAGGATGGAGTACCTCTCCCGCGAATTCGTATAAGAAGGTGTTTACTTTCTCCAAGGGGGCATCCCCTAGTTGCATTTGATCATAGACTTCTCAAAAAAATATGTCTGCAGAGCTCCCTGAATCTATGAAGATGCATCCTATTTCATAATTAGCTAATAACGTTGTAATGACTAGAGCATCATTACGAAGGCTTTTAGAGCCTAACCTTTCTGCTTTCCCGAACTATATGAGGGGGGCAACGTCCCATATCTCTTTTATGGTTACACCATACGCTTCTCTGACTTGAACTTTGTAGTGTGTTGAGAATCACCTCTATTCGGGCCTCCTTTTATCATTCGAATGATCCCTCTACGAGGAAGGTCATTGGCGTCAGTCTTGCCCCCAAAATGGACTTTTCTGTTCTTCCCCTAAGGGAGCTTTAGGGCAAAGTTTTTGCTTCCTTCCCTTTATCAGTTTCTCGCCTTTTATATGGCCCCGCCCCTTAGGCTTTTTCCCAGCATACATACTCTTGCAGATATCTGTTCTAAATAAGCCTTTCATCTCGTTCTTCAAATGTCGAAACTCTTTAGTGCTATAACCATAGTCATTATGGAAACGACATAATTTGTCCGACTTCAGACGAGGTAGTAGATATGTTCCTTCTAATGTCATAAGAGTCTGAGTTATGGGTACTGTAAGAGATGTGGACACAGCATTAATCCTCTCGAAAGGTGGTTTCTTATCCCTAAAATCAGTTCGAGGTTTCTTGGAGGAGGCCTCTTCCCATACTTCATTTTTTCTCCACAGCTTTCCTTTTTGGCAGCCTGAGCTTCCTCCATATTAATGAATTTGGTTGCACGAGGTAATTGAACATGGAAATAGGCTTTTTGGCTAGAGATTTGAAGAAGTCCTCATCCAAAAGTACTTGAGAGAAAGAGCTAGCCTTCCCCTCTTGTGTAGCCGAAGGCACCTCCAATGCGGCAGCGTTAAACCTCTGCAAGTTCTCCTTCATAGGAATAAAAGATTAACCTCCGTTAAAGCACTCCATATATGCTTAGAAAGCATCTCATGTAAGGCGGTCAGGATCAACTTTTGCATGAATACGTGACAGTCAGTCTCTTCATTCCGTGCATCCGCAATTCCGTCATGTCATCCGCAATAAGCTTTTTAGACGCGTAGCCATCAGGAAACTTAAGGCCACGAATCCATTCACATATCCTCTTCTTTTGCTCCTTCTTCAGGGTATAGACTACTTTAGGCATAACGTGCGCTCTACGTTCGTCCAACTCAAGCTCCATGCTATTACAAATGATATTCAAATCCCTACATGCATTCAAATTATCCTTCTTATTTCCCTTGATGTCTATGACCGTGTTGAATGTATTGTCAAACATATTTTTTTTAATATCAATGACATCAAGATTAAGTCGGATCAGATGCACAGCCCAGTCCCAGAAGATGTTTTTCTTCGTAGACTCACTACCATAGCCGGAAGAGGAGTGTCAACGGCATTTCAGTGGCCGGACTAATGCCTGCAACCCAATCCAGGATCTGGTCTCCTGTCAGCCCTGGACGTGCAATCTTATATTCAACACGATTTTTCCCGAAGGCTTTCTTGTTCCTTCGATTAGGATGGTGTTGAGGGTGAAACTGTCTGTGGCAGTCGAAGTAGCACTTCTCCTACTGTGTTGCAGATAGAATGTCCGTGTGTCATCTATACAAATAAGAAACCCATTACACCGGTAGTACTCCACCCAGCAGCCATCCCATAAGCGGGTAGGTCATTCATAGTCCACATTAGCACCCCCTGCATGATGAATGTGTTGTCTGTGGCATTGTGGTACGTTTGAACACCACATGGCACAACTATAGCAGCTCTTTTTGATCAACGATTCCACGTACACATCGATGAGACACTTCAGATAGAAGGGACAAGGATAACCATTGTCAAAAACATGTATTCAAAACTCATGCACATACTAAGGGGAGATTGTACGGTGTAATGATAACGGACCAACATGAATAAGTATGACCATACTAACCGTGAGGTGCAAAACCGTATGTGCAAGGCCCAACTGAACATTACGCGACTCTTTTATAAAATAGGGATAAGTCCGATCAAAATGCTTCAAAGCCTCGACATCAGGTGGATGACACATTAACCCCTCCTCCGACTGATGTGTAGCATGCCACATCATGTGCTCGATAATTGCCCTCGAAGAATACAACCTCTGTAGATGGGGATAAGCAGCAGGTACCTCAGAACGGCATACGGGGACTTCTTGAGGCATTGGTCTCGCCCTCAGGTCGGCTTATAGCTAGAATCCCCACAAAACGTGCAGTACTCGAAATCGACGTCATCCTTCCAGTGCAACATGCAACCATACACGCATCGATCTTTTCAATGGTTAAACCTAAATCCTTTATCAACTTCTTTCTGCTATAGTAATCTCTCACTAGAGTATGACCCGAGGAAAATTTTACTAGCCCACTGTAATATTCGATTATATGATCGCTAAAAAATATGGTCGTCCACCTTGATATCCACTAGCTTAGCAACAGTTGCCAATTGTGAGTGAGTGCAACCGTTCCACAATAGTTGGTCGGCAACATGCACTATATTATAAAGACAGTCTGTCAACCCTCACTCATAATCATAAGGGCCACCGCCATAACAATATGAAGAAAGCGCATCATAGAGCGGGAACTCGTACCATCATCAGGCACAACATTGTGAGAAGAAGAAAAATAACTCGGCCCAGCTGCACCGGCTGCATGAAAAATCATCCGTTGTGCCCAATCCATATGTTGTTCATCACCCCAGTGTGAATAATTACCCTCCACATGGGCAGTTGGGATTTGCTCCTCAAGCATTGGAGGGATAGTCACACGTCAACGTACTCCTGCACCCCTGGCGTGAGAAGTTCAATTATAATATTTTAGCATAAATGCTCGCATACACAAGTGATAGCTGACATCGCCGGGTGTTCTGAACTTTGTATTTTCACATTTTTGGCAAGGGCACCTAATTTTGTTTTCATCCATATTTCCATGCTGACCCTTTGCCCACTCTATGGAAGTCTTAAGAACATCCTCCAACTCTAGTGTCAGACCTGCCCTCCTTGGGAGTTTCTTATTATATATTCGTCTCCTCAATTCTCATAACCTGATAATATATATATATATATATATCATTGTATTCACACATAAATATATATCTAATTAATGTTCTAATTTGACGACCTACATATTTAAAAATATTACAGTACTACGTACACTTTTTAGAAAAGACATATAATTAACATGATATAAGATTAATAAAAAATTATAAAACTAAAATAAGTAATTATAATTAATTTAATTAAACACAATAAAGTATTAAGTTGGTCTATTACCTGATCAACCAACTTAATTGATGATCAGCACTAGTTGACGGTCCAAAATTCGAGTGATAATCTACAAGCTAATCAAATGTATATACACGAAAATTAGAGTGTTGAGAGTGTTTGTGGTTAATAAGAATTTTTAGAAAAATGAATAAAATGCATATATATATATATATATAAGTTGTTTTGTAATGGTTTTTGTAACGGCCTTTAGAACGCCCATGATAGCCATTGAAAAACTAGTTGTTAGAAAATATAGCCGTTACTTTGTAACAGTTGTTGCAAAAAAATCGTTCCAAATGTGACAGTTCTTGTAACACCGTCTTTTCGTACAGTTTGCAACAGTTTTTGCCACTGCCATTGTAACGATTGTTTACTTAACCAAATATTCTTTACAAAAATATGTAACCGTTACAAAATCCATAGCATATTAGTAACAACCTAAAAATTGTAACAGCGTTACACATAAAATTTGTAATGATTCTTGGCCGTTATAAATAAATCCATTTTTATTATTCTCTCAATGACGTCAACAAGTCCATTCCGTTACAAAGTCATTACAAGGGCCGTGTATATTGAGGCCGTCCCAAAAGAATCCTGATAAATCCCGCCTTATTGTGTAGTGAGTACATATAATTTTATTTATAATATCTTATGAAATATTACTTAAAATTATTAAAAATCTGTATCTTTGTTAGATTCCACCGTTTTATCCAAAAAATTCTTTTGTAACTAAGTGTGAAAATTGAGAAAAAAAAAAAAAAGTTAAAGGATTAAACATCATATACATACTTATGTTTGTTTGTTAATACTCATAAATTCCATTTGCCAAGGTCCTTCCCGTTGAGCCCAATGATGCTTTCCAACCTAGACTAAGCACTTGCATTTTGTAGGACTGTCAATTTAAATTTTTGACAAATATAATAAGAGGCCGAAGGAAAAGAGAAAAATATTTCTATAACATTAAATGAGATTATATGTAATATTTAAATAATTTGACAATGACAATATACTTTATAAACGATAAATTCCGTACCTTTGTAGAGGTAGGTTAAGCTTGAACTTCCTTCTACTTACACCATGATGTCATCTTTTTTTCCAACTCTTCAATCGAAATAGCATTATCATCAACGAAATTTTCAGTTGTATAGAACTCTTCACCTATAAAAACAATGACGAACTTTAGAATTGTTACTTCCTTAAAATAATTTTTAATATATTAAGTATCAAAGTGTTTTTGGTGTAGAAGGTAAACTAAATACAATTATAAACTAAAATTACAATAAAGTACAACATTTACAATAGCAAGTTGTTAAGTGGGTGGTAAAAAAACATCCTTATAGACTACATTCCCTGTATAGAAATCATTATGACTTGGTAATTTTTCATTTCTGACCAAAATTTTAGTTTTTTGTTGCGAAACTCATTTTGAAAGTACTGCATATAATTAATTGTCTTCATTACGCAAAAAGATTCCTACATTTGGAATAGTCTATCCTTGAGGTTTAATTATAGTAAGAACAATACTTAGTCTGATGGAAAATTGTGTATGTGTCAACTCAAATTACAGCCCGGAGTTGTCTTCACTTTTCTAAGGTACTCGCTGTATGAAATATCTTCTTCTTTTAAAGGAATCTGTCGTTATCTTGCCATCTTTGTAGTTTGTTCACAGATGGCGACATATTAGTCATGTACTATTGCAAAGGCCAAGCTCAAGCGCAACATTTCTTATAAGCATTATAGGAGAACTCCTTTCCAAAACGAATCGATGCAGCGGTAAACCGCTTGGCTTGAGAGAGTTTAAAAGCTCTACACCATAAAGATTATGTCGATCATATTCTACTAAATCCCAAAATGTGTACACTTTTTCTTCATCAGGAAACAAATCAATTAGCATTTCATTGATCTTATCACCATCAACAGTTTTTGGCGTGATTATGGCCCTACCTACCATAGAATTGGCGTCATTGACATGATCAATCATCTTTGAAAATATAAAATCAATCAACTGCACAAAATTACCATTATACAATTGTTGCAAGCCATCACTTAATCTAAGCAAAAATTGTGACAAACCTTCATCTTGGTATACCGTATTTTTTGTGGAAGACATCATCTTGACACCATTCCAAAATATTGATTTCGACAAACTTCAAGCTACTTGCTAACTGAGTGATCCTCCTTTCACCAGAAGTAATACTTGTCTAAACTATCCACCCAATATTATTATTTTATCTCCAAATGACAAGTTCTTTTTCATTATATCTTAAAAAGTTCTATTCACGAATTCAAAGGCATTGTGATTTGCTTAGGTAAGAATTGAGTAATTGCCTTAATGGTCAAGTGGGAGATTGTTGGAATAGGAGACAAAAAGTCAATTAAATTGTTTATTTTCTAATGGTCAATGTTTATCAAAATAATATTGAATTATTCAATACGGTAAGAATTTATCAAACTGCTATTGTATTTTGTTGTGCTTATCACTTATATTGAACGGGGTTTCTATGTCACAATAAAATATCCACAAACCGAAAGGTTAAACCCATAGAGTTGGGCTGCGCATATGTCTGATAATTATGAACCAACTTCTAAGGATCGGTCTGAAACTTTTCAAGTCCAGGACCTCAAGACAGTGTATCGAGTGTCCTATAGATACTTGCACTAAGTATTACAATCGTGTTTTGTCCGCAGGAGACATAGGCCGTCTATGCAATTTTAGTGGGTTTTTTAGCAAGTAGTCAATAAACTAAACCGACTTGTGGGAATCGTCATATGAAAACCTTAAGGACTTGATCAGTTAAATTCTTGATTCCGATAGTACGAGATTAGTCATCGAACTTGAAAATCATGACAGTCATGTGCATACGAAAACTGTATCTTGGACATGGTGAGTGGTGGCTATATTATGAGGCATGGTCATCATAAGCATTATTCAGTCAGTTGGAGTACGTGGCGAGGACGATGGATTTCAAAGATAGAACTTGTCCCCTGTCAAACATTCATTGTTTGGTGCTTGTGTTATTTTGGTTGGTGTATTTTAATTTTTGTTATCAAAATATATAGGATGACAACGATTGATGTTCGTTGATTTTGAGATTCATTAAAACTAACATATAGATAATGGAACGGACCAAAATTAATGAAACTTATAAACTTGAGGGATTAAGTCTGATGAAGAGAAAACATGAAGGATTAAATTTGAATAAGTAGCATAATTAAAGCACTAAAAAGGATATTTATTCTTATAATAAACCTCAAGAAAACTCTTTATAATTTATCCATTTTCTTATACACATAGGCATCATTTATTTAGAGAATTTGTATAAAGAAATCCTTGCCAACCTAATACAGGATCGGATTTGCATCTTTTCGCCCAGTTCGAAAAAATTGTTGTTAGCCTGATACAAAGTTGAATTATGGGCTAATATTAATCCGATCCAAAGAGGCGGGATTAACAATTTAACCAAAGCCCAAGCGCGCTGAATAAAGAGTCTTTATTATTTGTGTACATTGGTCCTTGTATTTCAACCAGGGCTGTCAATAGGTAAGATATGACCTGCCCGAATCTATATCCATGAAAGACTCATTCTATCAAATAATACTCAAATCCTACTCATCCTCCTGAAGACCCTCTGGCTCTCTAGACCTAATGTCATTATTTTGGATTTCATGTTTTTGGTCTGAGTAGGGTCTAGACCAAAAACTTTTTTTTGTCTTTTTTTCTTTATAATGTTGTTAGATAATATTTGACACAAAAATAAATTTTAAATCAAAATTAAAGTTCTTTCTTTTTATTTTCTATTGCTACCCATAATTTTTCAATAAATTCAAGAATTATTGAGATCAATTCACAAATTATTCTTTTTCGATAAATTTTTTTAAGTAATATATCATTTATATTACTGTTTACAAAATAATCTCATGAAACTATCTATATATTTAATAGTAATCAAATTTTATATTATAAAATTTTAAAATTTAATTTTATCACTTCAAGTCTTCAAGCAAGCATTATTTCCAATTACGATATTGAAAATATACCTAGCATGATAATATATCTATATAACTGATTATTTAATTATTTATTGATTAAAAAATGTACTTAGTTGAAGAATTACACGATAAATAATATTATGATGTCTTAAATTTTTAGATTGTTCAATTGAATATAGATAAATTAAAACATAATAATTTAATTGAATCGGGTAACAAAAATATTTTTGGGTCCTAATCGAATATTTAGACCTATACATATTGATGGCTAGAGATACAGCCCAGATCTAGTCTAAAGAATCACGTGTTATAATTTTGATCTTCCAACTATGAATTTTTTGACGATTCTAGTTATTTTAGTCAATTTTATTAGAGAAGCCTTACGTGTGCATGTGAACGAAACAAAGGAATTTCATAATGAACGCCTTAAAAGGACATGTATATGCATAGGTGAATGACCTTTTAACTCTTTAATTATGGATCAAAAGTTACGATTATTTAAAATTCGACCTAATAATCAAACATTTAAAGCACTACATTTTGAATTCAATCAATCAAAACTCTTTTTTAAATTGTATCCGCCTCTTGTTCTACACCATTTTTTTCAATGTAAATTTAAGTCCATAATAGTTGAAAAATTGGGATAATTGCGATTTTGGTTCTCAACAAAGTCATTTATGCAATTTTGGTCCTTAAATAATTTAAAGTTGTAGTTTTAGTCCGCAAACTATTATCTTTTTGATATTTTTTGTTGTTCCGTTAATAAAATCGTTAAAGTTAATAGAAGTTTCGTTTTAAAGGAAAAATATATCTATTTTCCTTCTATTTTGTGATATTTTTCAAATTTTGGCCCAATATACCCATTTCCTCCAATTTTTTTCAAACTTTAAAAGAGAAAAAACGAAAAGAAGAATTTAATTAACAAACTTTCTATATAATCTTAGCTTTAATTTTTTTTATTTATTTTCTGTTTCTTTCTATTTTTTTCTAATCCGTGGTTTAAAAAAGTATGATAAAGCGACAATAAAATGAATATGATAAAGCTTATATTTTACATTACATACATTTTGTAAGTATTGCATTATACACAAAACAGATTATTGACAATATTTTTTTAAGAATACATATAGAAAATTTGTGGTTTAAATTTATTTTTTGATTTTTTTTCTCTCTTGAAACTTGAAAAAAGATGGAGGAAATGGATACATAGGACCAAAGGTTATTAACATAAAAAATTTATGAACATTATTATATTTTTAATTTTATATTAAAAAAAAATAGGAACTTTGAATATTTTAACATTTAAATCTTAAACTAGCTACTCATCTAAAAACACACTCCCGCTCCCTAATGCCCTGCACGTTAAACTTTTCTTATAAATGAACGTAATGAAATTCGAACCCGAAATCTGTTTATTTTTTCTGATTTTGAATATCATGTTAAATAGGGGTAGGCGTTCGGATTGAGTTGTTTAAGTTTTGATTCGATTCTATCGAGTTCGGATAGATCGAATTCGGTAATTTTTATAATTTTCGAAATTTAAATTATCTGAACTTGATTTTCAATAGATCGGATAGATCGGATCAGTTAACGGTAGAGATAAATATTCGATCGAGTTAGTCGGGTACTTGATATCTACTTAGAAAATAATAAAAATACAAAACATAGAAAATAAAATTATTTGTTGAAATAATAAAGTGAAAAAGAGAATGGTATATGAGTTGATTGATCTACTTTTTGATTCGATTCGAACGAGTTCGGATAGATCGAATTCGGTAATTTTTATAATTTTCGAAATTTAAATTATCTGAACTTGATTTTCAATAGATCGGATAGATCGGATCAGTTAACGGTAGAGATAAATATTCGATCGAGTTAGTCGGGTACTTGATATCTACTTAGAAAATAATAAAAATACAAAACATAGAAAATAAAATTATTTGTTGAAATAATAAAGTGAAAAAGAGAATGGTATATGAGTTGATTGATCTACTTATTAAGTTATTGATATTACGAATTGGATTATTTTGTTTATTAATTTGAATTAATGATGTTATACCTTTTTTTAATTTAATAAATTGATATCATAATTCATATATTTTTTTAATAATATTTTTAAAATAAAGTCACTCCATGCATACAAATTACAATTTATAAGTATAAAATTAGGACTTACCTGGTGGTGGAGGAAGATGGGGCACGGGCGATGGGGGTAGGGGGAGGTGGGGCACGGGCAGAGAGAGAGAGAGAGAGAGAGGTGGGGTAGGGGATGCGGTGGAGCAGGGAGGCGGGGAGAGAGAGAGAGAGGGAGAAGAAGGAAAAAAATCTACAAGGCACCTATATACACAGAATTTTGGAACGACCAAAATTCATTTCAAAGAGAGTTACAAAATTCAAAATACCATTACAAAATTTGTTATAAATTATGTAATGTAAGATATCCTTCTAAAAAGCCGTTACAAAAAATAATATAATACAATGATACAATGCCCATTTGGTGGTTACCTACAAATGCCGTTACAAAAACTGTTACAATTAATTAATTAATTTTATTGAAAATTATTAAAAACAGATGTCATTTTCAACGATTTCATGCTGTGAAAACGTATCATTGTATTGGAACAATATAATTGAAATATATTTAAAAAAATAGAAATTTTTATTTGACATTCATGCATGTGCGCAGTTTGCAATAAATTTGTATTTTATAAATGTTAGTATTACATTGATGTATGTGTCATTTTACAGTATTGAACTGCATGGGTTAATCAGATTGTCAAAATTAAGATCCATCCATCAAGTTGTAGCCTTATTGGGTATACGGATTTCAACATTTCGTTCCTGAAACGTAATAGTTTTTATTCAAATCAGTGTATTTTAAAATTAGGCCATATGATATAAAATCACACCATCTGATATGACTTAATGGATAAATTTTTCTATGCATTTAAATTTAGTATGAATCGGGTGCCCCAATGTAAAGATATTGTACTTTCGTAATGGCTTTATGGCTTTTGGAACTCTTCATGTTTTTTTTTTTATTTTGTAGCGGTTGTTGTAACGACTTATAATAAAAAAGTTGTGTTAATTATCACGATTTTTATAATACTGTCTTTTTATATATTTTTCCGCGCTTTTTTCCACTGCCATTGTAACGGCTCCTTATTTTACCTAGAAGTCGTTACAAAAAAATTCTAGCTATTACAAATATCATGTCAAATTAGTAACGGTAGTAAATTATAACGGTTTTTTACACACACCATGTATTTGTAACGGCTTTAGTAACAGTTGTGGCCGTTACAAAGTAAATACAGTTTTGTCACCCCCTCAATGACGTCAGCATGTCCAATTCGTTAAAAACCGTTACGATGGTCGTTCCAATTGGAATGACCGTACTGTAGTTACAATAAAGCCGTTGCAAATTTCGCCTTATTTTGTAGTAAAAAAAAATAATTGAATAGTAGAAATTTATTTTGAGATTGTACTTTAATTCACGTACTTTTGATTTTTACCATAATATATTAGAAGTAAATTAATACTAATAAGTAGTGAAACTTATCATCAAGTACATTATAGTGAGAATCTCTTGAGCATTTATTCTTATTGTGAGAAAATATTCGCACCCTTAACTTGGCATTCCTTTAAATTTTGATACATCCATTAAATATATATATATATATATATATATATATGGCATTCCTTCAATCTTGATACATCCATTAAATATATATATATGGATATATATTAGTGAGCACATAACTGCATCAATATTGTGCCATACTAACATTTCACATAATATATATTTACAATCATTATAAAATTTAACTCTTTTTATTAAATAAATTAGTTTTCAACTTCTCTTAAGGAAATAAATAGCTCAAAAATAAAAAAAAAATATCAGAATCAGTCAACATAAAAAAGCATAATATGAAGTGACTATTTTAACCTTGAAAGATATATTACAAGGAATTATCTCCTAATGTATCACAAGGAGTGTTGTGCACAGAGAAATTCTAATTTAAATCTAGTTTACTCAAACATGAACAAATTACACGGCAAATATAATACATTTGCCATGCAATTAGTGCATAATTAAAGAAAAGTGATCTATTACATGTCAAATATATCATATTTATTTTTATAATTTATTGTATTTTGACCAAACTTGATTTAAATAATTTTTGTTTATTGTACATATATACAAATTTGAGTTATTAACTGTGAACAAATAATCATTCTATGAATCTAATTTTTCCTATTGTAGTGGCATAACTCCAAGTTGACAAGTTACAAATTTAGGGACTAAAGTGAAAAAAAAAAAACTAAATTGACCATTTTACCCCCATTTAAGACAAAGTTAATGTTTAGGGATGCTAACGTCAAATAATGAACTAAAAAAAACTAAAGTTATTTTAAATGAAAACATAAGGAATCAACTATAATATTTAATTCTAACAAAGAAAGAAAAATATATGGTACTTCTAATTCCTCTAAACTACTTAAAAGATGAATGATATATCTAACTAAAAGATAAATAGATAAATAATATTTTAACATGTTTAAGTTGCTAGGAAAGATCTTAAATATTTATAAAAAAACAAAATGAATTACTAGGGCACAATATAATTTAAAATGAATAGCATATGAGTAACATGTAAATACTAATCCGAACTTCAAAAACTAAAAATATAATATAGAATAAATGTCCTCAATTTTATTAAATTACAGTATAATTGACATTTTTAAATAAAGTTGCTTCGTACTAATTAATTTTATATTAATATTAATATTTGATAATTATTTTAGATTGTAATTTTTTTTATAATATAATGGACGTATCATTTTCATAATACTAGTAAGTGTAAGTTATGATTAAATATAAAATAGTGAGAATATCTTGAGCGTTTATTCCTATTGTAAGAAAACAATCGTATTCTTATTGGGTTACATTTTCATATGGTAATCTTATAGATTATACTGTTAATCTTTTATTAAATAGAACTTATTAAAACAATTCAAGTAAGGAGCTTTGACTAATTATTTTTATTTAACTGTTTTTTTTAATATTTTTATTTTTATATTTTTTGACTTGATACAAGATATTTAAATTATCAATGATTACGAAATACAAAATTTTAGTAATTGTTTTTATTTAGTAGTGGAAATTAAGTTTAGAAAGTGAAATACAAATAATAGAAGTTAATAATTTCCTTATCAATCATAACAATTTTATCAATTTGTTTAAAAATACAATTGTATAATACTAATGTTTCATTGAAAGAAACATAAATAATATCATGAACTTAATATATATATGACTAACTATAATAATATATTTACCTGTAAAAATATATTTGTGCACGTGCATAACACGTCATACTTTCTAGTTGTCTTAAAGGTGCTTTCAACTTCAGTTAGACTGTATCAGGTTAATAGTGCCTTTATCACGACTCTTTAGAGTAGCTCCCTTGTCTTTTACATGACTCTTAAAGAGTAAAGTTTATATCGATTAATAAGCGTGGGTTGACACTTAATGCCTCCTCTTGTGTGCTATGCCACAATTTTCTTTATTAGCACACAAAACTGATAATAGTTTTTTTTTGGAGGGTCAACTACAATTATGTGCTCGGTTCTACCACATCTACCATCCATCTAAGAAGAGATTTGGCGACTCTAACAAAACAAATAAGGGAGCTTTATTTAATCAAAGTTTCTCTCAGTTCAATTACCGACAAACTGACCAAATTTTTTCATAGCACTTTGACATTTGTTAGTGTCACTTGCCTATACAAAAGTGAAATGATTATCACTTCGTGGATTATGTTCGCATTTATCATATTACTCTTTGTTTAATCAAACAACTTTTTAGTTGGTTCAACATGAGCAACAAGTGTATCAATTTTATTCTTCAACTCTAAAAAATCAACCCAAGTTTGGGGATTGCTTCAGTTGAAGACAAAAGTAAATATCCATTATTCAGTTTAAATAGCCACTTAAAGATGAGTGAGCTCATATTTAATAATCAAGCTTAACAACTCTCCAATCATATTTCCCATTTTACTAACAAAGCCCAAATTTTATTTGGTCCATCCTTAATTCTCAGCGTCCAAGTCGTGACAATATTAAGCAATTATCCATCTTCACCATTAATTGACGTAAATAAAATGGTGAATAAATCTAAGATTTCTAGATTTTGCCAAAAAAATAATTAGCAGCGATCTTTATATTTTATTTTAGATCCAAGTAAATTATTTATTTATTTTTTATACCCAGTGAAATCGAAAATTTCGCAACTCAGCTAGTAATCATCTCTTACTGAGTAAAAGTAATAATAAATTATTTACTGATCGTGCAATATGAATAAAACAAAATAAAATTAGTCCGCATGGGCTACACTAACATTTAGTGCATTGTGTTGGTAAATAGCTAAACATATCCCCGAAAAAATAATACATGGCCTTCCCAAAAAAATTTACCTAACAAATACATTCTCTGAAAAAAAGTAAAGTACATTGATATAGGGCCTACTATATTATTCTAAAATAAGTATATTATTATATGACCTACTACATCATTCTAAAAAAATTAGGTATAGCACATTAATTACCACCATTGTCCCAAATTATCTCCACAATTATAAAATACATACATAATACATGAGCACCCAAATGTTAATGTCTATATATAGTCTATGACAAAAATTATATTGCACATTATAAATGAAATGTGACCCAAATCCACTTTAGGCCCAGCCCATCTCACTGGATGGCTGGATCTGCACAACCAGTTGCTGCTTGGCCAATATCTTTTGCCCTAGCACATTTTCTTTACCTGGTCCACCTGTCCAATCCGATTCGTCTCTTTAAATACGATGTCTCTTTCTTTCTCTCAGTCAAAACCTTAATCCTATTTCCCGAGCCTCGATTCTCTCTATTTTCTCTTTCCCCATTTCTCTGGTGTAGATTTTCATCCGTCGTTTATCGTTTCTTCATTCATCGCCTTTTTTCCTCAATCATCCCCTCTGGCAATAAATGTATTATCACTATATATATATCTGGTTTCAATTTGGCTTTTCAAGAGAACTTGAAAACCTTCTCCTCTCTTTGATCTCGTTCTCTGTACTTTAAAGTTCTTCGTGAGCAGAACCTTTGTGGTTAACCGATCTTGTGTGGATCTTTGTTATTGTGGCCCTAGGTTAATTGATAGACTTTGTGGCACTGTGTTAATAAGTCTTTGTGGTTCTATGTTTCTAAGCAACCGTGAGTTACGCTTGCATGCATTTGTTGTATTTGGGTTTACGGTATTTGAATCTGGCTTTTTTAGCCTGTTTTCTGTGAACCTATTTTGGTCTTTGTTTCGTCATTTTATTCTTTATCTGCTATATTATTTATTATATATTTCAGTTTATACTTGTATAGATCTGTAATTCTTTATACTACAAAAATAATTGTATATGGGTTTTTCTCAAACCCATTGATATTCGTAATAGGTGATAGGTTTTGTTTTTGGGCTTGGAATTTCTTAGAGAGTGATACCCTACAGTGTTATCACAGTCATTAACATTGGTAAGATCGTTCCTCTCTTGCTCATGCTGCAATCTACTTTGTGCTAGGTGCGATTTATTTATTTAATTTTTAGTACTATTGATAATAATCTGAGTTTATTGGGTAGTTAATATCTATGTTTAGTACAACTATCCACTAACCTAGACCAAACCCCCCTTGCTAATTCTCACTTGGACGAGCCCTTGAGGCTGACAGGTATCTGGATTAAGGTTTAGCCATGGTCCTTTTAGGTCTATTGATACTTTGTTATTCTTATTCTCTGCTCTGTATCTGCTGATTAAATCTGTTAATTGTCTGTACTCTTTGGAAATCTGTATTCTGTATCTCTTCTTGTTTTTGTGATTAATATTTTTCTGATGGCTAGCTATAACTTGCAATCTTTTGATGGTAAGCCTGATTTTTCTATGATAAAAAGCTTGAGAATGATGAATATGCTTACTCTTCTATTATTCTAAATGTATCTGATTCGGTTATAAGAAAAGTTGGAAAACAAAATTGTACAAAAGATCTTTGGAATAAACTGGAAGAACTTTCCACTGAAACTTCTTTACCCAGTAAACATTTTTTACTTGAAAATTTGTTTAGATATAAACTTGATTTGTCTAAAAACATTGAAGAATACTTGGATGATGTTACAAAATTGATTCAAGATATAAAATTAATAGGTAATAAAAATATAGATGATTATTCTTCTATAGTTATATTAAATGCTATTCCTGAAACTTATGGAGATGTCAAAGCTGCAATTAAATATGGGAGGAATGTGAATTTAGAAACTGTGATTAGTGGTCTTAAGAGCAAGGAAATGGATATTAAATCAAATAAACCAAGTCATGATAAAAATGAAGTTCCTTGTCTTGTTGATGCCGACGGAGGACGGGACTAAGGTTACTTGTAAGGTGGACGTGGAATATGAATGGTTTCCAATGAAGTGTCGTACGTGCATGAGCCTGGGCCATGACGCCACGATGTGCCCAACAACGAAGCAACGATCACCACAACCCGTGAAAGTGTATGTTCCACGCCCTCCAATCGAGAAGGGTGCGGTGGGGAGATGAAGGAGGGGATAGAGCCTCCAAAGGAGAATGAATTGCCGACGCCCATGACCACTTCCCCTACTAGAGGAGGTACAGATATTGTCCTACATAATGCTTTTGGACTTCTAACTGATGACAATGTGAGTGCAGCAACACCAGATGAGGGCCCTAACATACGTAGCCCTTCTGATGGTTATCCTTATCCCAGCAGCTGTTTGGAATGTGCAAGGTCTTAATCGACGTGATCAACAAATTGCGGTGAAGGACTTGATTCGAAATCACAGTTACTGTTTCTTGGTATCCTTGAGACTTGTGTGGCAGTATCAAACATAATGTGGGTACAACAAGGCATTTGTCTTTCGTGGCAGTAGTTTGTTGATTACACTAATATTGGTAATCATATTTGGTTAACTTGGAATGATGCCAAAATCGGGATTGATATTCTTATGATTAGTAATCAAATGATTCATTGTCGTGTAACTAACAAATTAGTTCATCAACAACATTTCATTACTGTTGTTTATGGTATGAATGATATGATTCATAGGAGGACACTGTGGCGGGACTTGTGTACCCTTGCCCAGGGGATTTCGGATGAGGCGTGGTTTGTGATGGGTGATTTCAATGCCGTGTTAGATATGAGTGAGGTTTGCGAGGCCTCTAGGGATATTCGGCAAGCAGTGGAGGAATTCCATGATTGTGTCTTGGAGGCAGGACTTCTTACGCTTACTATGCAAGGTGAGCCTTTCACCTAGCATAATTGTAGCACGAATGGCAGGAGTCTATTGAAGCGGCTTGACAGGGTGTTGGTTAACGATATGGTCCTACACTGTTGGCCGCATGCCTATTACCAAAGCCTTGTGCCTAGCACGTCAGATCATTCTCCAATCTTACTTCATGGTGGCGCCCGACTAAACCATGTAAGTGTCTTCTGATTTGATAACTACTTGGCTTCCTCACCTGGGTTTCTTGATATAGTTTGGTCCATTTGGATGCATAATATTGTGAGAACATTTATGTATGCGGTCACGAGGAAGTTAAGTGCTCTTAAACCTGTATTTAAGGATCTTCGAGAGCGGAAAGGGGGTCTTTCATTAAATGTCGAGCTAGCGAAGGAATTTCTTGCTACTGCATAGGAGATCTTGGGAAGAAACCATATTGACGAGTTGTTCATTCATCTTGAGCATTGCTGTAGATTTGTCTATATACGAACTCTCAAACTGGAACAAATCATGTTACAAGAACGAGCAAAGATGTAGTGGATGAAAGGGGGAGATTAGTGTTCCCGCATGTTCTTCAAGAAGGTGGCTATCCGCCGAGCATCAAATCGGATCTTCCAAATTAATGGCTCGGATGGGGGTATGTTCACTAACCAAGATGATGTAATTGCTGAATTTATTCGTTATTTTCAACAATTGTTAGGAGACGATGAACGGGATAGAGTGGTGAATATGAACACTTGCGACCATGGGCTAAACATGTGTGACGGATGAGGAGGGTGTTGATTTAACGTCTCACATTACTCGAGCTGAGGTGAAGGAAGCCTTCTTTGACATTGAGAAGGATAAAGCACCGGGCCCAAATGGATACTCTGCAGGCTTCTACAAATCTGCATGGCCTACAGTAGGACAGGAGGTCACCGATGCTGTTTTGGAATTCTTTCAGAATGGGCGACTGCTGAGGCAAGTTAACGCGACGATCAATGCCTTAATTTTCATGGTACATAATTCCTTGACTGTTGGTGATTTTCGTCCTATTTCCTATTGTAATGTACTTTATGAAGCAATTACCAAGATTCTGGTGAAGAGTATTTGAGTCATTCTGGATAAATCGGTTAGCCCTACACAAAATGCGTTTGTTTCGAGCCATTCTATTGGGGACAATGTGTTGCTTGCACAGGAGCTATTTTCTAGTTATAACCAACAGCGCACTCCACCCCGGTGTGCATTGAAGGTGGATTTGAGGAAGGCTTATGACATGGTGAAGTGGGACTTTCTCCTTGAGACACTACCGCTTTTTATCTTTTTGGATAAATTCATTTGCTGGATCCGGAGTGTGTCATGCTATCTTCTTTCTCGATTGCTCTCAATAGGGGTATTCATGGCTTCTTTGCAAGGGCTCGATGGCTGAGACAACGTGATCCTATGCCTCTTTATCTCTTTGTTTTGGTTATGGACGTGCTAGAACTTACATTTCAGCAAAGAATAGAGCAAGATGGTGGATTCCTCTACCACTAAAGGTGCAGCGAGATTGGGTTATTCCAACTTTCATTTGCTGATGATTTGCTCCTTTTTTGTTGAGCTGATGAGGGATTCGTCCAGTTGTTCAAAGAGGATTTGGATATGTTTGCTTCATTGTCCGGGCTTCATACTAATGCTGCAAAGAGTCATATTATCTTTTCATGCTTTGCTTATCCATTTTGAGATATACTTCTTGGCATTCTTGGTTTTCAGGAGGGGATACTTCCCATCACTTATCTAGGTTTGCCACTACTTCGTCTAGGCTTACAATCACTAGTTGTAAACCGTTATTGCTGAAGATAGATAAGCGGTTGCACGGATGGGATGCATTCCAGCTCCCCTTTTCAACAAAGATTCAACTGATAAAATCTGTTCTCATGGCCCTTCAGATCTACTGGTCGATGGCATTTATTTTTCCAAAAGGGATTATCAAGAAAATTGAGAGGCTGTTCTGCAACTTTATATGGAAAGGTACATCGACCACTGGTTACCTTAATCGTTTGGAGACAAGTGTGTCGACCGATTGAGGAGGGTGGCCAAGTACTTAAAGACCTTACTGGACTTAACTTGGCACTTATGACTCGACACATATGAAAGGTGGTCACCTTGAACCCTGACTCTATTTGGGTTTCATGGATTAACTTGGTGCGACTGCAGGGTAAATCTATATGGATGGTGGACGCTAAGTCGGGAGCTTGGGGTTGGAGGAAGCTACTTCGTTTACATAGTAATATGCAGCCACATATACGTTATATAGTTGGCGATGGTGAGATGATAGCGCTATGGCACAATCCATGGCATCCCCTAGAGCCTCTTATTCAGCATGTCCCTCGCGGCCCCTGACTTACTCGCACGCGAGAGGATGATCTGCTTCGTGTGGTCATTCAAGATGGGGAGTGGCATTGGCCTTGGATGAGGAATACTTTCATGCTCGATGTCATGCGACATTTACCCCCGATTAGCAATGTTCGAGTTTCTATTCTCCTTGATGGCGATTCTTATACCAATAAAATAGTTTATGATATTTGTCGGCATCCAGGCCCAAAGGTAGGCTGGTTTTCACTACTTATGGTCCCTTTAAGATTCCCTGAAACACCTTTATATTATAGTTAGAATTACATGAGAGACTCTCCACCATGGATCGACCATAGCTTTAGCACCTCCATGGTGAGTGTGTATTATGTTCCAACACTTGTTCTTTTGTTGCCTTTATACTAGACAGTGTGTTCAACTGTTGCGGCGTGAGGTCCGCTTCTCTTGGACTCCTAGATGATGGACCATTGACATATTGATTGCTGCACAGAGATGGAGGGGGAAACATGTTATTATGCTGCTTATCGCAATCTTTTGGCATCCCTTGTGTATCACATTTGGCAAGAACGGAATCGACGAAGATATCAACAACTGGATCGTGATGCATTATCCCTTGCTCGGTTTATTCTTGATGAGATTAGACTCCATGTACTGAGTGTTAAATTACCTCATAGTATTAGTACTATTACTTTGTATAGAGTATGGCGAATACCATGGCATACTTCGATCGCTATTTGTTTTGTACACTCTGTACATTTGCTTTACTTTAATAAAATTTACCTTTACCAAAAAAAATGAAGTTAATTGTGTTAGGAGTAGAACTAAGAATAGAAATTTTGATCATAAGTTTAGAAAACTTAGTAAAAGCAAGGGTAGGAGTAAAAGTAAGTCTATGCCTAAATACAGAGAAGACGGACACAGTGAAGAAAGACAAAAAGAAAAAGATGTCATGACTGTGGTGGCAGAGCCATTTTATAAGAGACTGTAAAAAGCCAAAGAAAAATAATACCAAAGAAATTGCAAATGTAACTAAAAATAATTATGATGAAGTTTATATGATTTGTGATATTAATTCTGCTAATCATCTCTGCATATAAATGAATAGCTTATTGATTATGGCTGTACTTTCCATATGACTCCTTTCAAGGAAATTCTGACAAACTGTAGGTCGGAATAATTAGATTCTGTTTCAATGAAAAATGAAAAATTATGTGATGTTCAAGGCCTTGGTGATGTTTGTTTAACATTTGAAAATGGTTTTAAGTTAACATTAAAAAATGTTAGATGTGTCCCTGATTTGTGTTATAATTTAATCTCATATGTTGCCCTTGAAGAAGAGGGGCTAGAAGGGAGATGGGGTAAGGGTGTCATGAAAATCATGAAGGGTTCCCTTACTGTGTTTAAGGCCGAAAGAAAAAGGAATCTATATGTTTGCTTTGTTAAATAAGATTTACTTGGTGCATCTATTTCAAAAACTAAAAAAACAGATTTATGGCCAAGGAGGTTAGAACATATCAGCATGAAAGGTCTTCAACTGCTTCATAAAAATGGTGTTTTAAAAGAACAATTCCATGATATGGATTTTTGTGATGACTATGTTCTGGGAAAGCAACCAAAAGTTTATTTTCCTACATCACCTTTCCCAAATCCCTCATCATCTTCCTACATACTTGATTATGTTCATGCTGATGTTTGGGAACATGTTAATATTTCTACACATGGTGCATATAGATATATTCTTCAATAATTGATCATTTTTCCAGGAAAGTTTTTGTTTTCTTAATGAAACAAAAATATAAAGTTTTTAAAAAATTCAAAACTAGAAAGTTTTAGTTGTCTAAACTGGTAAGAAATTGACTACATTAAGACAAACAATGGTCTACAATTTTGCAACCAACAACTTTCTGATGTATGCAAAGAATTTGGTATTAAAAGACATAAAACGACCCCCTATACTCCCCAACAAAATGGTGTTGCTGAATGTATGAATAAAACTTTGTTAAATAAAGTTAGATACTTGTTAACAAGTTCTGACTTACCTAAATCTTTCCGAAGTGAAGCCATCTTAACTACTGCTTATTTGATTAATATGTCTCCTTTTGTCCTTTGCTTGGTAAATACCTGAATGTGTGTTGTCCAAAAATAACGTTGATCTTTCTACTCTTCGCATTTTCGGATGTTCTGCATTTTCTTTGCAAAATAGTGATAAACTCGATTCGCATTTTTAAAAATATATTTTTATTGGTTATCTTGAGGGAGTTAAAGGATACAGACCCTGGCTTTGAAACCAACTAGGCTTAAAGTTATAATTAGTAGAGATGTCATTTTTAATGAATCTGAAATGCCATGCCTTTCTAAATCACCTAGTAAAGATGACGAATATAACATAAAAAACACCTTTAATAAGGTGGAGGAAACAATAGAAGATAACCAACAAGAGGAAGAGGTTAGGGAAGAAAATCAACAAAATACTGAAAATGAATCTTCTGAAAATAATGACTCTAGCATTAATCATTATCAACTAGCTAGAGATAGAGAAAGATAAGAATCTAACATTCCCTCTAAGTATAGAGACTTTCACTTAGCTCGTAATACGGAAAGTTTTGAACCATCCTCTTATGAAGAAGCTTTAAAATTTGTTGATTCTAAACAATGTATAAAAGCTATGAATGAAGATATTCAATCCTATCATAATAACAAAAATTGGGTCCTTGTTCCAAAACCTAATAATACTTCTATTGCTGACTGTAAATGAATTTTCAAAGTCAAACAAGAAAATGATGCAACTCGTTTTAAAGCAAGATTAGTTGCCAAAGGATTCACTCAAAAAGAAGGAATAGATTACATGAAACTTTTTTCTCCTATTGTGAAGTATACTACCATAAGAATCATTCTTGCTCTTGTTGTACACTTTGATTGGGAACTAAAATAAATGGATGTTAAAACTACTTTCCTGCATGGTGATTTTAATGAACAAACTTATATGCATCAACCTTGTGGTTTCATTGATAAGAAAAAGTCCAAATTGTGTCTTTTTGCTTAAAAATCCCTTTATCGTTTAAAACATTCACCAAGAAAATGGAATAAAAAATTTGATCTCTTCATGCATTCTTTAAAACTTCAGTGTACTTATGATCGTTGCCTGTACTTCAAATATGACAATCATGTTCCTGTGTTTCTTGTGCTCTATGTTGATGGTATGTTAATTGCTAGTCATATCATAAATCTAATTAAAGATTTGCAAAATAATTTTATGCAAAAACTTTGAAATGAAAGATTAGGTGATGCTAAGAAAATTTTAGAAATGACCATTGACAAGATAGAAGTAACTCTACAATTTTTCTGAATAAAAAATTCTATGTCAAATCAGTGTTAGAAAAATTTTTAATCGTGAATTCTAAACCTACTTTTGTTCCTTTAGCTGCTCATTTTCAACTTAATAAGAATCAAAGTTCTAAAACTAAATCTGAAAAAGAACAATTGAAAAAAGTTCCTTACTCAAATGTTGTTGGATCTGTAATATACTTAATGGTTAGTACACAGCCTGAGATTGCCTATGTTGTTAGCTGCCTAAGTAGATATATACCAAATGCTGGTCTTCCTCACTAGGAGGCTTTTAAATGGTTACTTCGAACTTGAATGGTTCCATGAATATTGGTATAAAAGATTTTCTAAATGTGCTAAAGGTGCAAATTTAGTTGGATATGTGGACTCTAATTATGCTAAGGATAGGGATCGTAGAAAATCTACTACTTCTTATATGTTTACTCTATTTGGCGCATGTGTTAGTTGGAAATCACAACTTCAATATATTGTTACATTATCCACAACTGAGGCTGAATATATTGCTACCACTGAAACTTTTAAAGAATGCATTTAGCTTGAAGGAGTACTAAAAGAAATTGATTTTTCAAAGCAAAAAGTCACGATTTTCTCTGATAGTCAATCTAGTAACCCACTGTGTAAAACTCCAGTATTTCATGATAGAACTAAACATATTGATGTAAGGTATCACTTTATTAGAGATATTGTAGGCAAAGAAATTATTACATTAGAAAAAATCAGCTCTGAAGAAAATCCTGTTGATTTGGGACTCTAAGTGTCTCCCTATAGATAAATTTAAAAATTGTCTTAAAATACTTAACTTAAATTAATTTAGCTTCATCTTACAGCTGCATAATGGTCTTTCTCTCCTCTGCTTAGCAGGAACTACTTTCAAAGGCCCCGGTGTTTTTTAGCAATGATGTTGCTTGTATCCAGCATCTTAGATTTGTCCATGTAGAGATTGTAAATGAAATGTTGCCCAAATCCACTTTAGGCCCAGTCCATCTCACTGGATGGCTGGATCCGCATAGCCACTTGCTACTTGGCTCATATGTTTTGCCCTGGCCGATTTTATTTACCCAGTCCACCTGTCCAACCCAATTCATCTTTTAAGTACGATGTCTCTTCCTCTCTTAGTCAAAACCCTAACCCTATTTTCCGAGCCTCGATTCTCTTTGTTTTCTCTCTCCCCATTTTTTCTGGTGTTTATTTTACTGCGCCGTTTTCGTTCTCACTTCACCGCTTTTTTTCCTCAATCATCCCTTCCAACAATAAATGGGTTATCACTATATATATATCTGGTTTCAGTTTGGCTTTTCAGGAGAACCAAAAAACCTTTTCCTCTCTCTGATCTCCTTCTCTGTATCTTAAAGTTCTTCATAAACAAAACTTTTGTGGTTGACCGATCCTATGTGGATCTTTGCTTTTGTGGCCCTGGATTAATTGATAGCCTTTATGGCACTGTGTTGATAAGAATTTGTGGCTCTGTGTTTCTAAGCAACCGTGAGTTAGTGTTGCAAGCCTTTGTGGCATTTGGGTTTACAGAATTTGGATCTGGCTTTCTGACCCTAACTTCTGTGAACCTATTTTGATATCTATTTCTTCCTTCTTATTCTTTATCTGCTATATTATTTACTGTACATTTCAATATGTACTTTTTATAGATCTGTAATTCTTTATACTGTAAAAATAATTGTATAAGGGGTTTTTTAGAACCCATTGATATTATGTAATAGTTGATAGGTTTTGTTGGGCTTGGAATTTTCTAGAGAGTGATACCTTACACACATATTCTCAACAAAAATTGCAATAAACATATATTGCAATTATCAATGCATGCATAAATATAATGAGAGCCTCATTATAATAAATTGGTACAAAAAATATTGTAATAAAATGGACATATTGGCATAATTGCAATCAATGCATGCATAAATGTAATAAGAACCTCATTATAATAAATTGAAGAAAAAATATTGCAATAAAATGGACATATTGGCATAATTGCAATCAAAAAATATTGCAATCAATGCATGCATAAAATGTAAGAACCTCATTATAATAAATTGAAGAAAAAATATTGCAATAAAATGGACATATTGGCATAATTGCAATTACAAAATATTACAATAAATAATTATATGGGCATACTTTAATATAATGAGAGTGCTCATTAGCATATTCATGTCACAAAAAAAATATGCTAGCATAAATTCCAATCATAAGAATATTGCAAATAAAATAATCATATTGACATAAATTGCAATTACAATATATTGCAATAAAAAAATGAAGGCACAAATTGCAATCACAAATATTACAATAATAAATAGTCATAACAGGATATGTAGCAATCACAATATATTGCAATAGAAATAATAATATTATGAATTGCAATGACAAAAATATTGTAATCACAAAATAATTTGTGAATGTAGCCTTTAGCCACCAATCTTGGTTTGTAGCGTACGTTATCTTGGCCAAGAAATCCTTCTTTGCATATACTCATTTTCAGCCAATTGCCTTCTTTCCCTTCGAGAGACTGACTAATCTCAATATTTGATTCTTATGAAGAGAACTTATTTCTTCATTCATTTCAATCCTCTACTTATCTTTTTCCAACTTTTAAGCAAGTTTCAGTATCAGTGATAGGAATGTCATTAGTTGCAATTGAAGATGCACAAGCCACCAAATCAGCAAAGCGAGCAGGTTTTCTGATAATTCTTTTTGGCTTGCTAATTGCAATCAATTTATGTCACTGTGGGAGGTTATGGGGTCTGGGTTTCCTCTTTATCTGAATCTCCTTCTGATATAGAAGAATTTTCATCAGTTATTTCATTTGCTAGAGTTACAATATTTTCAAACTCTACCTATTTGGGAGCACCATTTGTTTGCTCAGTATATATCTTATTCAATATAGTAGATTAATTAAAGGTTACATGCCTACTGAAGATTATTTTCTTAGTCTTCGGGCACCATAGACGATAACATTTTATGCCTGAGGTGATCCCCATAAATATTGTCTTGTTTGCTCTTGGATCCAACTTTGATTCCTTAACATGATAGTATGCAGTGGAACCAAACATATGTAAGGAATCATTAGTGCTTACCAAACCATTTCTTCATTGGTTTTTTTTCCATCAATAGCAGTAGATGGTAGACGATTTACGAGATGGCATGCGTATGTCACAGCCTCCTCAGCTTAAAATTTTCTACCCAACCCAGCATTGGATAGCATACATCAAACTTTCTCCAACAAAATTCGATTCATGCGTTCTACCGTTCCATTTTCTTTCGGTATACACCTGACAATGAAATATGTGACAACGCCTTTATTTTTACAACTTTTTCAAATGGATCACCTCTGTATTCTACATCATTTTCTGTATGGAGATATTTGAACCTTTTTCTTGTATGAGTTTCCATCATCTTTTTTCCATCTAGGAGTACTCCTGCACTTCTTCCTTTGTCTTCATTGTGTACACCAAAATTCTCTTGGAGTAATCATCACCAAAGGTGACATAATAGTGTTTACCTCCTAAAGAAATTATTTTCGAGGGACCCCATACATCAGAATGAACATAATCCAGAATACCTTGAGTGTTGTGGATAGTTGTTCCAAATCTCACCCTTATTTGTTTCTCTTTCATGCAATGCTCACAAAAATCCAATTTGGAATATCCCACCCATTTTAATGAACCTTGTTTTATTAGCAAGTTCAAGGATTTTTCATTTGCATGTCCCAAGCGCAGATGCCATAGTTTGATCCTTCTAATTCCCGACCATCTATAGAAGTCGTTGTGGCAATCCCAATAACTGTACTACAAAGATAGTGGTACAAACTGTTGTTTATTTTTAATTCTAATGTTCCCCCGAAAATGAGTTTTTTCTTTAATTTTGGTACGTACACTTGTTAAGGTTATAACTGGTCCATCTTGATTCTTCAAATGGATAGAACTAATTCCATGTGGTAAGAGGAATATTGTTTGTCGTATAAACAACTCCACCGTTTGATTCTTTATAGTCAAAGAACCATTCTTGATGAGGACACATATGATGACTATATGCACAATCCAGCACCCAAAGGTCAGAAGCTCCAATTGACAAAGTAGCTAGTGAGAAATTTGAGTTTTCATCACCCTCAGCGACATTTGGTTCTGCTGTGGACTTTCCTTTATCAGAATTACCTTTACATTTTAACTTCGGGCAATCTTTTTTCCAATGGCCTATTTCATGACAAAAGGCACACTCGTCTCTGCTTGGTCTATACTTTGACAATAGAACTTGTTTTGGTTACTTTTCCTTAGAACTTTTTCTTCCAGTGCTTGTGTTCTCCTGATAGAGACGAACAAATTGTAGCACAAACTAGTTGACTAATGGTGTTCTAATCTTTCTCCTCCATGTTATCTGATTTTATTTCTTCAATGGCAAAATCCAGCACTTACTAACATAAAGCGTCTAGCACTTCACTTTGACACATACTGAAATGAATGGTGCCATTAAAAATTTCCACTACTAATCCTGTCATAGCAGTTCTCATCCAAACAGATGATAAAGTTGTTGTTGACGACGTGGATGTGGAACCCTTTCTGATATCCTCCATTTCGATTACAAATATTTTTTTCAATAGCTCACAGCAGACACCAAATAGCCCAAGGAACTCTTTTCTGATGCGGAAGATCAGATTAAACTGCAACCATAGGGTATACAAAGAATGACCTTAGGCTCCGAGACCATTTGTTGTGATACCAATGTTAGTAACTCTCTCCAATTGCTATTGAAAAATAAATAACACAAATAAATAATACCAAATATAATGAGGTTCGGCCAAAAATATGTCTACATCCTCGAACACCAAAAATATATTTGAGTGGAGAAATATTACAAGAGAGAAGCAAACAAATTGCAAACACATTTGATATACAATTGTTGTGGGATGATAAAACCAATTGCTTTTCTTATGTTGGATAAATAGCCTAATGAGCCACATCCTCACACATAGGGGGGCAACGAGTCGAGCTCGAGTCGAGCTTCTGTAATTTTGAGCTCGAGCTCGACGACCTCACCAGTTCGAGCTTGAGTAGGAGTCGAGCTCGAGCTAGAGCTCGAACTCAAGCTCAAGCTGTTTTTTTTTTAATTTTATTTATTTATTATTATTATTATTATAAATTATGAAAATCACTAATTTTTTACATAAATTATAAGTAATAAAATAAATTATATAATGCATACTATAGTATTGTTATTATTATTATTAGATTAAATAATTGGAATCACCAATCTTTTACAGAAATTTATAAGTAATAAAATAGATTGTATAATGTATACTATATTATAAATATACCAAAATATAGTATGAAAACTATATTATAAATATACCAAAATATAGTATGAAATTCTAATTTATTGTTATAAATATAAACTACTGATTAATTTAGTAGTAATATAATTAGTAAATTGTACAAACAACAAAAATCATTCTGAACAGTTTAAAGTTCATGGGAAAGTATCAATTGTTTGAAATAATGCAATTGAAATGCATAAAAATATTTATAATTAAAATTAATATATGTTCACAATCTGCAAAATTTATATATTTATAAATGTTAGTGTTACATTGATGTAACTATCATCTTATATTGTTGAACAACTGGGTTAATCGGGCTATCAAAATTCGGATCAGACTGTTAGATATGATAAAACTTATAGAAAAATACATTTGGTAAAGTTTTAGACTTATTTAGTCAATTCACAGCCACAACGATACGAAAGGACTTCTATTGAAACCCACACAGTAGTAGGGCAAATGAAATATATGTTTACCTCTCCTATGGAGGGATGCTACAACTGATTAAAAGTGTCTTATCATCTATACCTGTTTACCTACTCCAAGTTCTTAATCCTCCTATAGGAGTCAATAAAAAACTGGAGCAACTTTTTCCCTAATTCTTCTGGGGCTCTTTACCGAATAAAAAAAAATTCACTAGACATAGTGGCTAATTGTATGCTATCCTACTGAAGAATGAGGACTTGGAATTAGAAACATCAAAGATGTTATTGTAGCTTTCTCTCATAAACGTTGGTGAAAATTGAGACAATATACTTCTTTGTGGCTAAATTTATTCACAGCAAATACTACCGAAAGTCCTCACCTGCTATTACCAAAGCTATCAAAGAGGATTCCAATATTTTGAAAAGGCTTTGTAATATCAGATTAATATCTCAGGACAATATATTTTGGAGTGTAGGAACTGGTGATGCCTCTATTTGGCACGATTATGGATCCTTGAAGACATCCTTCATAACCTCATGAATTAGCAAACTTTGCTCACTTCCCAATTAAACATTTATGGACTGATTCCCAATGCGACATCAACAAACTATAGCAAGAAGTTCCACAACAGATCATTGACTTCATCATTCTTTTTCCCACTAATCCTAATTATAGAGATTTTATGCATTGGAAACCTTCCTCTACAGGAGCCTTCTACAGCTTCAGCCTAGGACCTTTCAAGAGGCCATAAGCCACCAAATATGTTGCTCAGATCTTTATGGTCTCCACTTGTAAGGAGGAAGAAATTGTTGCTCATCTCTTCTTGCGGAGTAAAGTGGTTGTGGAAGCTTGGGGCTTCTTTGCAGAAAAATTCCAGTTGACACTTCCTGATACTGATAATATCTCTACTTTCTTACAAGCTTGGAAAATTAACCATCACTCAAGTTCACATTATAGATATTTTACCTATCTTGATTTTGTGGAATATCTGGACCCTCAGAAATGTTGTAAAAAATGATGGGGCTTCTTTGAAATCTAGTCCTACCATCTTCGAAGCAGTTCATTATATTTATTTATTCTAAAAGACTAAATTACTTGAGACAACTCATTGGAAAGGGACAGATTCTCCGCCTTTCTACTTAAAATCCCTTTTCTTTCCATAAGCTGGTCAACAAATGCAAATTGTTGTACTGGGAAAAACCGCAAGAAGGTTGGTCAAACTTAATACAGATGGATGCGCATATGAAGGAAGTCCAGGCATCTGAGGAGCTGGAGGGATCATCAGGAATCAACAAGGATAAACTCTTTCGGCATTTTCTGAACCCCTTGAAAACATGTCTAACATAGTGGCTAAGCTCAGAGTTATTCTTAGAGGACTTCAAATCTGCATTGTACAGGACTTTCATAAGATTTGTATTGAAACTGATGCTTTCTTCATTCTTAAACTTCTC